>NC_092224.1:30706848-30774348 GCF_036320965.1 Panulirus ornatus
CCACAACACCTGTCAATCTCATCAACATGTAAAGCAGATCCACCCAATCATACGAGTCACCTGTCAAGCAGAATCGCCTGGGCTTAAACTTGGCTCTCACTTTTCCTGGTCAAGTCTGTCCTTGGAGCTCAGGTTCTTTCTTCCCTGCGACTCAGGGAAGATTAAGACAGCTTATGAAAGGTCGGCAGACGAGAGGGGACAACGTCCTAAGCTGCTGAGGTGTACCAGGAACTCATTAGATATATAACTTCCTCAGCAAAAAAATAACTGAAGCTCTTACCATTTTACGATGCCATAAGACGGGTGGTGTGTGTGTGTGTGTGTGTGTGTGTGTGTGTGTGTGTGTGTGTGTGTGTGTGTGTGTGTGTGTGTGTGTGTGTGTGTGTGTGTGTGTGTGTGTGTGTGTGTGTGTGTTCCAAGAGGTGATCCACGGTCATGAGGAAGCAAGGTGCGTGACTGAGGCGATGGCTGTGTGATTGTGAGGCAGCAGGTGTGGTAGGTTTATGAGGCAAGAGATGTGTGTAGTCATGAGGTAACAGGTATATATGATCACGAATCAACAGGAATAGGGAGGGTCATGAGGCACCAGGCAGTATACAGGCATGAGACCTCAAGTGTGTGGTCATGAGGCAACAGATGGATGTTCATGAGACAGACAGACAGACGGCGTGTGCGTAGACCGACCACAGCTGTAGCAGCTGTAGCCAACCAGGCAAGAACAAGACTTCAAACAGCCCACGGCTGAGAGAGAGGGGGAGAACCTGGCAGGTCAGCTAGTAACCTTATCTTCTTTAACCTGGAGAGTTTTAATTAAATTTCTCTGGTCATTATCTGAGATCTACTGAGATTACTCTCGTTAACGGCTCGTACATGGCAGCCTCTTCATCCTGGGAGCCGCAGGGGAGACGTGCAACAGGACGTGTTTTTAACTGCTTTTTTTCACCACATGGCTAACACACTAGTCAGATCAAGGGTTAATTCATCTCATATTTTAGGGAAATTCTTTTATGAATTACCCTGAATTCTTTTTATATATATATATATAATTTCGCTGTATCTGTACAATTACTGTTTCTCTAGTATCACGTGGGAGTCATAATGACACGGGAGGAAGGCAATAAACATTTGTTATCTTGCGTCCTGATGCTTGTGGGGTATATACTTAACGCAGGCTACGTGATGATGGTCTCTCGGGGCGACCCAAAGGGCATGATGGATACCAGCCAGACTGCTACACCTCCAGCTTATCGATAAGGATGTGTGTTATCGACGTTATCACAGGTTACGTAATAAGGTCGTCCCTAAAATCATGGCAAAGCAACATAGTTTCTCGAGTTATCACTGAGCTTCCATATTCCAGTACACCTTCTTCAGGTATCCGCCGTGAACCATCTTCCTCAGAGACTTCGAAGTCCATAAGACGATCCTCTTTGTGGCAGGGAGTGTTAAGCACGAAGACTGGGGGTTGGGGGAGACTTTTCCAAGGTCTATCGTCTTCAAAAGACCCCGGAGTCGTATCCCACTCGGAACTCAACTCCACATAGAGAACTCGGATCCCATCCTCGTACCGAAGGAAGATGGTTCATGATGATGACGTAGACTGTAGTCTATAACTCACTACTGTATATGAATGTCACTGTTGCCCTTTGGTTATCTTGGAGGTCTGATGGAATGGTGGCATATTAGAAATCCTGTGATTAACTGACTGATTGGCTGAATTAGTGAGTGGCTGATTGGGTGGGGTTGTTAATTAACGAGTTCACTCGGTGGGCTGAACCAACTGACGGAGTATAATTGGTTGACCGAATGGCTAATGATCTACAGTGACTGATTAGCTTCTTTTTTTTTTTATCTTTTTCGTAACCGAAAGAGATTTTTTTGCGTTGATCAGTTAGAAGTCCAAGCTTTGCATCTCCCTCTTCAAGTTCTAAGGCATGGATGGATTGTGGAGAAGAACCTTTAAGACATATTGAAGTCTAAGGCGTAGCCACAGGGTTCGCGAATAAAACCTAAGAAAGGCGTAGCCACAAGGTTCGCGAATAAAACCTAAGAAAGGCGCAGCCACAGGGTTCGCGAATAAAACCTAAGATCGTATAAGAATAACATGCACATCACCTCTGAAAGATGCAAGTCAATTCGTCATATTTCTGTGCCGAGTTCATGGTCCTCATATCAATACCAAGACCTCATTACCACTTACCAGTGCTACGTTACGTTACCGTCTGAGTGAGAGTTTCAAGTCCTAATGACACACCTTCATTTTCGCTTACTCGACGTCGAAGACTATGAGAGGCTAGTACGAGCCTTTCCACTCCCGAGTAATGAACCATCGAACTTGAAAATCCCGAAGCGTTTCGTTGGGCCCTTCCTTAAACTGACTTCGAAGCGGTTCGGTGGGTTGATCCATCGGACCCCAGGTAATAAACTCCGTATGGAGATGACTCTGGAAAGGGAAATGTGATCTTGAGAGCACCCAGCTTAACAGAAGTCGATTCGCTGCTCATTCCTGATGTAGATTTATACAAAGGTGATTCAAATGAAGCCCAACTGCGACTATTTTCTGGCTGGTTGTGTGACCGATTTACCTACTTGGTTTCCCCTAACCACAGGCTCGGGTTCAGGGAGTGTTAGGTCACGATGGGCGTGGAAAGCGAGATTAATACGCAACAAATGGGTTATATGGTACCGTTCACTGGAAGTGGTTTCGTACCATCTGCGCGTCTGGAGACACGATAACGCAATGGACCACATGTGTCGTAAGACATACTTTAACACCCAGCGTTTTCTTCTGTAACATCAAGCGTTTTCTTCTGTAACATCCAGCGTTTTCTTCTGTAACATTCAGCGTTTTCTTCTATAACACCCAGCGTTTTCTTCTATAACACCCAGCGTTTTCTTCTATAACACCCAACGTTTTCTGTAACATCCAGGGTTTTCTTCTGTAACATTCAGCATTTTCTTCTGTAACATCCGGCGTTTTCTTCTGTAACACCCAGCGTTTTCTTCTGTAATATCTAGAGTTTTCTTCTGTAACATCCAGAGTTTTCTTCTGTAACACCCAGCGTTTTCTTCTGTAACATCCAGAGTTTTCTTCTGTAACATCCGGCGTTTTCTTCTGTAACATCCAGCGTTTCCTTTTGTAATATCCAGCGTTTCTTTTCTGTAACATCCAGCGTTTTCTTCAAGTGTTTTAACGTGGGTGATGATACTGAATGTGTGTTATAGAAGGTGTTACCAGAACCAGTCCTCCGATGTTGTTCTTCGTGTCTTGTGACGTGGAAGATACTGATAAGCTGAGGGTGAGGATGTTGAAGAACAGTTATTTCTGATGTTCTTCATGTCTTGTAATGTGGGAGATACTGATAAGCTGAGGATGAGGAGGTTGAAGAACAGTTCTTTCTGATGTTCTTCATGTCTTGTAATGTGGGAGATACTGATAAGCTGGGGATGAGGAGGTTGAAGAACAGTTATTTCTGATGTTCTTCATGTCTTGCAATGTGGGAGATACTGATAAGCTGAGGGTGAGGATGTTGAAGAACAGTTATTTCTGATGTTCTTCATGTCTTGCAATGTGGGAGATACTGATAAGCTGAGGATGAGGATGTTGAAGAACAGTTATTTCTGATGTTCTTCATGTCTTGTAATGTGAGAGATACTGATAAGCTGGGGATGTGGGAGACCATTTACAGTCGATGTTTTTGCTCTTCAAAAATTTCCTGTGTGGGTGATGTAGCTATTCCGACGAAGACGTTGATGTAGATGACCTCTGGCTCTGTTCTTCGGCTCTTGGTAGATGGTCCGTTCTCACCACTACCGCACCCGAGGTCATTTCGTTATGTAGATTCCCGTAGGGACGTCCACTCGTCCTTGGTTGGCATCATCATGAAATGGTCTTCAGTCTTAAGTTACGAGTCAAAATTATTATATTTTTCTGAGGGGGACCATGATGACTTGAAACCACTTCAACCTCCTTTTGATAACACCACACAAAGATAAACCTCATCAGGCCACATACCTATAACGAAATCCTCCTTCCCTCCATAAAAACCAGGAGGGTTTTAATCCTTTTCTTTTGATAACACCACACGAAGATAAACCTTATCAAACCACTTAACTATAACTAAGTCCTCCATAAAAGTGCCTGTGAGCCAAACTCCATAACCAACCAGCAAAAGAAAACGAAGGATTCCACAACCCAAGAATTATTCACTTAATAAACTTTCAAGTTTCGGGCGAAGGCCTTCCAAGAATGTGGTATCTCACTCCTCCTCCTCCTCTCTTTCTCTCCCAGTTCTTTCTTCATCACAAGTATCTCTCTATGTCTGTGCTTTCTTTCCCCCCACCCCCGCTCTCCTCTCTCTCTCTCTCTCTCTCATTCTCTCTCTCTCTCTCCTCTCTCTCTCTCTCTCTCTCATCTCTCTCTCTCTCTCTCTCTCTCTCTCTCTCTCTCTCTCTCTCTCTCTCTCTCTCTCTTCACATCTCCGAGGGGTTAGGAACTGACATCCTTTCCCACTCCTCTTGATTGAAGTTCACTGTTTTGTTTTCCGACTTAAGTGTGTCTACCATGAATCTATTTCGAAGCATTCCTGATATACCATTGTTACAGCTCTTCAAACCTAATCCTACTTCGCTATGGTCTCTTTCTCTCGATGATCATATTCTTTCACAAAACGCAATAAGGATCTTATCTGAGTAACAGCCTCTGTTCAGAAGACCCGACTTCCCCTGATGGTCATCAGGTGTGTAAACATACTTGATGTTGTCTTGATATACTTCACTGAGAAACCAACCCGCAACGTGAACATACTAGACTTAGTTCTAACTTCAAATGAGGATCTCATCCGCAATGATGAAGTTTTAGAGAAGTTTAGTCCAAGTGATCAGCGAGAAATTACTTTTGAGGTTATTTTCGACATTTCTGGTCGGAATGCAAAACGCGTAAGAAATATATATATATATATATATATATATATATATATATATATATATATATATATATATATATATATATATATATATATATATATACTAAATTTCAGACTAGTAAATTTTGATAATTCTGACACTGCTCTAAGCAGGAATCATCATCGTCAATGAAAACGGTACGGACGTAACCTGGAAAAGCTTCAGGAAAACTGTCAGAGCAGTAGAGGGAACATATGTATCAATGGACAAGAGAAAGCCATTTTTGAAGAAAACTAAACTGAAATGGTGGCACAGTGAAACAAAGAGGTGCCTGTAGTCTGTGGCAGCACCACAGAAGACACTTGAGAGAGAACAATAACCAACATGCCAGATAATTAAATTATGCAAATGTATGTAGAATAAGCAATTACACATTCAGTGAACATCAGTATGACGCACATGTGGCTGAAAGCAAGAAAAATAATCAAGTTTTACAGTTCAAAGCAACAGAGTTATTTCCAAGTCCACTGGTCCAACAGTATTAAGTTCTTCTCAGTATCGAAAGTCCTGTGTCCGCTTCATCCAGAGCCTTCTTCTGTATCTGACCTCCTTATAGATCACTCCTCCACAACTTCACCGCGTCTGACAGAGCCACTGCGGCGGGCTTAAGGGCAATAGCTCCAGCTGTCTGTCAGGCAGTGTAACTGGAACCCGGCAGTGTCCCAAGTCTGACCTGGTGGGTGGCTTAAACTGGCTAAGGTCTGTGCCTTGGAAAGGTCACATGGCCTCACTGACCTCGTCTGTGTGTATGATCAGTCAGTCCTATGCGGAGACGAGGCATTGGTGGTTCATGGTCTAAGGAGTGTCGAGACTTTGTGACAGTGTGACCACATTTTTCTTAAAAGCCGAGCGAGGATGGTAAGGGAGAGAGTAAGCCATTCCTGTGAGTCTGTTGAATCTTGTTATGTTCATCATCGCAGTCGCGAGCGTCTTCAGTGAAGGGAGACACGAAACATAGCTGCCATGTAGAAGGATATGAGGATTTAACAATTCGGACTCTCAGACGTCAGCAAATGTCAAATGAAGTAATTCTCTAGCTTTTCCAAGAACCACAGCCCCTTCCCCTCACACTCACACTTTTTTAAGGTTTGCTGCAACATCCGCTGCGTTCCTTGCTGGAGGCCAAGAACCTCTCTCTCTCTCTCTCTCTCTCTCTCTCTCTCTCTCTCTCTCTCTCTCTCTCTCTCTCTCTCTCTCTCTCTCTCCCCTCCCTTTCACGTTACTCTTGGACCTGATGGAAGGACCAGCTCCTTTGAAGCAGGACGTTGTTAATGTCTCCCATAATACGATGGTCCTGAAGACATCATTTTTTCATAATACCGACGCGTCCACCCCAAAACCCTTTAGTATACGATTCCATCCTCGGTTGAATTCCCTATAAGAGTGAAGACCTCCATAAATGCTCCTACCAGGACCCTTCTTTTTTTTCTCAGTGGGAGTTCCAGAGGATCCTTGCCTTGGTCTCATCAGCGAGCAGGAGCGACTCCTGATTTCCAGCCCGGCAGCCCACGTGATACTTTGCATATCCAGTGCAACAGACTCACTAACTGGCAATCCTTGCCACGTGCAAAGGTTTAGCAGCCACGTGCCTGCCTCACATTCTAGGCATCTGTAACTATATAGAGTCCGAGATTTCATGATGACGGCCTGCCTCCCATCCTCAGAAAATACATTCTCTCTCTCTCTCTCTCTCTCTCTCTCTCTCTCTCTCTCTCTCTCTCTCTCTCTCTCTCTCTCTCTCTCTCTCTCTTTTATCTTCGGGGTTGATGATCCCAGGCAGCGTCGATTCTCATGTGCCAGCAGCATTGCTTTCCCCCCTCTGCATCGTCTCTCTTCTTCCTCTCCGTTTTCTTTAGCTTCCTTTTATGCTGTCTTATCCCCTAGGGGAGACTATAGAGCCATCGAGGAGAGAGAGAGAGAGAGAGAGAGAGAGAGAGAGAGAGAGAGAGAGAGAGAGAGAGAGAGAGAGAGAGAGAGACCCCCTGGTGCCTCTCATGAGGTCTTCGTGGGTAACGTTTTCTTCATAGCTCACCGTTACTGCTTGTCTTTTCCATTTTCTAAATGCACTGACGCAGTTCGGGAAAAGATCGGTCGGTATCGTTCGGGTTTAACTCCAGATCCGAGAAGATTCAAGGGACGACACTACCTCTGTCCCTGGCTGGTGGCTTGTTGACGTATTACACATGCCGTCCACTCCATTTCGTCCGTGTCTCCAAACAAACCTTAAAACGTACGGAAATACAATGTGGTTTAATTCGTCATTTCTGATATCCATCAAATTATATGTAACTCCATCCCACGTAGAAATGGGGCCATGAGTCAAATGGGGCAAATGTGGTCATGGGCCAAATGGGACACCACTTGCAGCAAATTTGATGTCACTGTTTCCTTTTCGAAGCTTCGATATCATGTTGCTGGTCATAACACGGTTTCCGGGAGTCATGAAGATGAAACTGAAGAAAATATACACAACTGTGAGCTTCAATGACTCCGGCCATGCACTGTTTCAGTTCATCCTGCACTGTTTCAATAGATCTTAGGGAAACCAGAAAGCATTTCACATGACAACGTAAGAATATAACTTGGCTTATTCTATCCTCTCTGTCCTCATTTTTCCAAAAGTCGGGTCCTGTGTTGCCCATCTAATGCCATTGGCCCTAAATGGGATGGAAGTAAATAAAAGCGGCAGCCCTGATAAGTCGACTGGTCCATTCAATAAGTCACTCACTACGGTGGGGGAGGAAAAGTTCCAAGAAACTGGAAGTTTGCCAGAGTAACATCGATATGCAAGAAAAAAAAAAAAAAGGGTTACGAAGTTCCTCTCTGGAAAGGATCGTCATATTACTGTATCTTGATGTCTGCTAATGGCAGACTTATGGAAACGTCATTCGAGGCGAGAGTGTAGTAAATCACTTTCTCAACATGTAAATGATGGTTTGCGACGAAATCATGTACGTCTGGCAAATCTGTCTTGATTTCTTTTACGATAAGATCACCAAGTATGCTGAAAGCAAATCAGATGATGTCATCTATCCAGACTTTCAGGAACATTCGATAAAGTTGCAGATGAAAGATTACAAGCAAAAAAAGTTCAATTACATGTAATAAATGGGGTAGGATTTAGGTGGTAAGAAAGTTGGTTCACTGCGTATAAACAAAGAGTTGTAATGACAGGTCAAGACTCAAGATGGTTAAACGTATCAAGTGGCATACCACAGGGATCAGTCTTGGGACTCGTTCTCTTTCTCAAATATATTCAATGATACTACGTTGTTGAATACCAACATTTGCAGGCAATGAGTGCGAAGTTAGGACATTATCAGAAATTGAACTTTCACACCTTCAACCAGACACAGACAAACATGGACTAGCCTTACAAGTGGAGTGTGAATCTTAATACCTATAATTTCGAAGCTTCACACATCATTAGTGAAAACAAGAAGAGAATCTACACGCAGAATTCCGTTGAGCTATAAAAGGTAAAGGAAGAAGAAAAAAAATTTATGGATGATACTGTCCTCTTTGATGACCTAAAGCCATGCAAGCAAGCAATAAGGGCAAACAAAATTCTTGGGTTCATAGCTAGAGCTCTCGAGTTCAAGTCCGCAAGGAAATATTCCTCATCCTGCAATTCTGAATACTGGGTTGAAAATCTGGCAGCTTGCTTGGGGGAAAAAAAAATAGACAGACTATACAAAGTACAGCTGCGAGTTGCTTAAGTTCCTCAGACGGTAGACTAAACAATATAATTCTATTTACCTTACAAAACAGATGGATGAGAGGTGATATTATACAAATATCCAGAATTACGCAAGACTTTTGACAATCGATCTATCAAGCTTTAAACTTAAGGTCAGATTTGTCTGATTCTACTCGCAGTAATGGACACACACACACACACTCGTGAGCAAACGTTTTACTTAGAATGAGTCGAAGGACATTGTCTTGAACTGGAGCAATCCATCGTTTGGATTAATTGAAAGCATCAGCCCCCATACATATCTTTATGAACAGACTTAAAAGTCCACAACTGGCATAATTTCTGCCTCTATACGTACAGTAAAATTTTATACAAGTATTTCTCTTTTCATCATCTACCTGTATTCCTAATCATACCACATTAATCTCGTGAGTTTCTGACATCTTCCACTGTCGCAAACAGCCTCGAATGGATCCAATAGTCTGTCGCTGTTTGGATCCCTCTGTGTTCCATTGTGGACACGACGGCAGCTTCAGCAAACACACCTGTGGCACCACCTCGTCTGCCAAGGTCGTCACCGAGGACTTGATTACTCAGTTGCTCAGCGACTGAGGCTCTGTGGGGAGTAATTACTGATGCCATCCAGCGAGGCCCAGCACAAGGAGGAGGAGGAGGAGGAGGGAATCCTCCTATGTCACCTAGTGATAGGGTGGTGGAAACACTGTGGACACACACCAGATGGTGAGCGTTCGTTCTTGAGTCAAAAATGTCATCAGTTCATGAGACGAAGTTGACACAAAGAGAGTTTTGTCACTTCCCACGACTACAATATTCCTTTTCCAGATATGTCATGGCAAATACGGCTGTGTGTGTGTGTGTGTGTGTGTGTGTGCACAGGAGTAAAGACATGGTACACACATACCATATATACAAGGTTAAGAAACGGGGCAACACGAGAGTGTAAAAATTCCGTTCCTTTCTCACACAAGTTGCAATAATACAAACCTCCATCCTACAACTTCCTATAGCATTAACGTCAAAGTCAAATTCTGAGGTGGAAAGGGGATTTTCTCCCACAAAGCATATTCCTAAACATGAATTTCTCCTCATCCAATTAGCTAAGGAAGCCCGCGGTATACGAGGAACCAAAGATTTTAAGAGGGGTCGCCATCATTTCATTTCTTCTTCAGACATTTCTGAAGCAACGAATAATGAGGGGGGGGAAAAAAGTATTATAGTCTTACGATACTTGGAAATGGATCATTCGAACTGGCCTTTAGAGAATTCGTAATACTGATCAAGATAAGCGTTAGGTTTCGTGACGGTCCACGTACGTGCCTTCTGAGGTATTAATATTTGCCAGAGTGTTGGTGTGTGTGTGTGTGTGTGTGTGTGTGTGTGTGTGTGTGTGTGTGTGTGTGTGTGTGTGTGAAAATTTCAGAGCCAGTTACGCCCTCGAGATAGGCGGAAACGAGAGGTGGCCTGTGAGGAGAGAGCCGGGCCCGCCCGCCCTCCTCACACCTCAGGAAAACACGGGAAAAGTTTGCGTCACGGACCCACATCACTACAGCTGTATCATGGCACACTTTTTCCCGCAATTCTTTTTATAGAATCTTAGAGGCTTGTTGTTGTGGATATATCAGGGGAGAATTACGAGTCACTACAACGGCACTCCGCAACGTAGCAGGGTAAGTCCGTAACGAAGCCCGACAAGAGAGGAGACTAAAGAAGGGGATGTAGCGACGTAAATACCCAAGAAATACGACTAGGGTAGTCAGGATAACGTAATGAGAAGTGTGACGTAATGAGAGGTGTGACGTAATGAGAAGTGTGACGTAATGAGAAGTGTGATGTAATGAGAAGTGTGACGAAATAAAAAGTGTGACGTAATAAGAAGTATGATGTAATAAGAAGAGTGATGTAATAAGAAGTGACGTAATAAGAAGTGTGATGTAATAAGAAGAGTGACGTAATGAGAAGTTCTGATGTAATGAGAAGTGTGACGTAACAAGATGTGTGATGTATCTACCATGTTCATGTGTCTTCCACCATCACAACCAGCCTCGAAGGGACCAAAATGGTCTGCTCCTTATCTAAATTCGTTTGTATAACCTAACAACCAGACTACTCTGGTTAGGAACGGAATAGGGGAAAAAAAGGGGTGGGGGTTGGTTAGTGGAGGAGAAAACGGGAAAAGGGAAAGAAGAGGGAAGAGGAAGAGGAATAGACTCTACGAAAAGAAGAGGCAAAGAGGAGACCAGGGAAGGAAATAGAGATGATGGGGATAGGGGAGAAAGGAATAGGAAAGGGGAGAGGAAGAAGACGAAAGGTGAAGGAAGTTAGAAGAGAGGCAAGGGAAGGAAAAGGGGAGAGGACGAATAAGAAGAGGAAAGAGGAAGAAGAGGAGAGGTAAAAGGAAGAGGGGGAAAGGGAGCGTTAAAAAATGGAGAAGGGCGATGGGAGGAGGGGAAGATAAGAAGAGAAAAGCGAGCCGTGAGGAAGGCAAAGGGAGAGGAGGAGGAGGAGGAGGAGGAGGAGGAGGAGGAGGAGGAGGAGGAGGAGGAGGAGGAGGAGGAGCAGGAGGAGGAGCAGGAGGAGGAGGAGCGAGACGTTATTGGGGAGATTATAAACGGTGAACCCACACACCGACACTGACGCTCATGTGATGCACTGTGGTGTGGCTGTCCAGCCTGGGCTGGTGAGGACCAGCGGTCATCATCCTCTGGCACGTATATCTTCCTTCCTCTGGCATCAGGCGGATGGTCTAAGGTCATGCGTTCTCTGCTGCTGCTGCTGCTGTTCCCATGTCGGGTCAGGGAGGGTGACCCTCAGCACGCTACCTGTCCACTACACACACACACACACACACACACACACACACAGACGAAACAAGATGTATTATAGACCTGAAGATATCGGGGATGCAGACCTGTGAAAGAAATAGTAAATACTCTTTGAAAACACGAAGGAAAGTGGATATAAGAAAGAAAATGGAGGAAATAAACGATTTGCGGCTCAGATGAGAGAGAGAGAGAATAAGAGACGGCTCAAGCGTCAGAACTTCCGGGAAAGGAGAAAGAAAACGAGGAGGAAGGTGGTTGTGATGATACTTATGAGGAAGGCGAGGAGGAGGAGGAGGAGGAGGAGGAGGAGGAGGAGGAGGAGGAGAAGGAGGAGGAGGAGGAGGAGGAGGAAAATGAGTGAGGAGAGGATGATGACGAGATGGATGAGGGAGACAAATGAGTGAACCTCTATAGAAGGAAGCTGAGGACCCATAACATGAGGACCCTGCCAGAGAACAGTCCTCCTCCTCCTCATCCTCCAACACCACCATTACTCCCTCACCACACCCTCACCACACCCAGTACGACAAACGCCCCGTCTACCGCCGCCACCGCACCCTCACCACACCCAACAGCGAAGACCCTCCAAGCAAATATTTACCTCCGCCGGACTCCGCCCCAGGAGGTCGCTCATCCCAAGAATGCAAGGGCGTGTGTGTGTGTGTGGAGGGGCGACCTCCCACTCCCTCACCCACACACACACACACACACACAGTGAACGTTGCCCCGGTGAGAGATCCCACTCACACTCCAGCAGGTTCGCAAGTCCTCCTCACAATTCCTGGGGCCTTTTTTGACCTCTCCTCCTCCTCCTCCTCCTCGGGATGAGGTGTGTGTGTGTGTGTGTGTGTGTGTGTGTGTGTGTGTGTGTGTATTATGACAGTGGTGTTCTGACCCCGGGCCTGGCAAGGTCCGGCCCTTTTGTATACAAACTTGTGCAGGTTCTGTGGCTTGGTGGGTACATTCTCTCTCTCTCTCTCTCTCTCTCTCTCTCTCTCTCTCTCTCTCTCTCTCTCTCTCTCTCTCTCTCTCTCTCTCCTTCGCTTTGCAATCCTTTTTCTTCCATTGCTTCTGAGGGGGACTGTATCATCTTGTCTTTTTTTTTTTCTTTTCCTCAGTGGCGTTAAGGCCGGAAGACTTCGCTATTGGACCTGGGGGTCTGTGTCGTCTCTGTGCACCCACGTATGTGATGATATACGTCTCTCTCTCTCTCTCTCTCTCTCTCTCTCTCTCTCTCTCTCTCTCTCTCTCTCTCTCTCTCTCTCTCTCTCTACACACACACACACACGCCCACACACACGCCCAACACACACCCACAGTCTCGAGCAGCCACCCAGCGCCGCCTCGCATATCAACGACCTCTCCTTTACGATACAATTGCCAGGTCGGAGGGTTGTTCTTCCTTCCCCCGGGACACGACTGCTAATTTACCGTTCCGGGAGGAAGACCTGAGTAACTGAGTTAACTAACGGAGGCACGACGGTACGACACAAGAGCAGGGACGGTACGACACACGAGCAGGGACGGTACGACACATGAGCAGGGACGGTACGACACATGAGCAGGGGCGGTACGACACAGGAGCAGGGACGGTACGACACAGGAGGAGGGACGGTACGACACAGGAGCAGGGACGGTACGACACAGGAGCAGGGACGGTACGACACAGGAGCAGGGACGGTACGACACAGGAGCAGGGACGGTACGACACATGAGCAGGGGCGGTACGACACAGGAGCAGGGACGGTACGACACATGAGCAGGGACGGCACGACACAGGAGCAGGGACGGTACGACACAGGAGGAGGGACGGTACGACACATGAGCAGGGACGGTACGACACAGGAGCAGGGACGGTACGACACACGAGCAGGGACGGTACGACACATCAGCAGGGACGGTACAGCCCTTGAGCAGGGACGGTACAGCCCTCGAACAGGGACGGTACAGCCCTTGAGCGCGACGGTATAATCCTTCAAGACCGAAGGTTTGACCCCTGGCACGATGGTATGTATGACTGTTTGAGTACACTCATATACCTATTCCTAGACGTGACCATCATACCCATGGGCTGCTGCTAGCACCGTCTGGCTCAGTGGGAGGAAGAACAGCTTTACCCACACCAACTCCCTACTGCCAATCTGCGTCTTTTACTTTCCACGTTTATTCTCTTCATCTTCTACTTACCATGTTAATCCTGTTTATCATCTATTTCCCATGCTCATTCTGGTTTCCTCTTCCTAATCCCTTCATTTCCTTCTTTACCACTATATATCATCATACCAAAGTAGAATGACAGAATTTCCGGGATGTGCTTATCTATCAAGAAACATGTTAATAATCCTTAGTGTTTCTCAGAAAAGAACACACTGTATTACTGATACACTCATATCAACTGATACATACACACACCCACACACACACACACACACACAAACACATGCATATATATATATAAAGAGTTTGAAAAGATATATTCTACTGGATCCCAGTTAAAGATTCTTCGATCATTCATTGCCTAACAAACCTCCCCTTAATACCCATAGCTCCCCCATTTAGTGACAATTCTACTTCAGTTCCCACCTTATCTAAATCCAAATTAGGCGGGTTGTTTTTACAGAATCCCCTGTAAAAAGTGTAATATGTTTTATATTGGGCAGACTCGTGAGGATCTCTGTTAAAGTTAAGCAATACAGATGTAGTATAAGAAAAGGACAAGATTCAAATGCTTTGTTTGATCAAGTTAAAGATTATGACCACAACAAAGACTGAAGTCGTGTTAATTGAGATATAACCTGTAACTCCTTGACTAAAAGAAACATCATTGAATCCTCTCTTATCAAATACACAAAGAAATGTAACATGAATATCAGCGAAGTCCTATATAAATTGGACAGCTCTGTCGCAAGCTAAATTTGTAAAAGGTTACTTGTCTTGACCACATATATCTTATGACAGGCTCGGTGCCAGACTCGAAAACCACAAACCACAAACACTTGTGTAAAAACGGTGTCTTAGCTTCGCCTCATATATATATATATATATATATATATATATATATATATATATATATATATATATATATATATATATATATATATATATATATACTGACTGTTGTAAGTCTTCTATCTCATTCTTGTATCTCCCCTGACGATGTAATTTTACACGATAGTGCATTCCCAGGTACCCAAAGCACCCCAATTCCTTCACAGCTCCTCACAATCAAATTAGCGTTGTTTCACCTCCTCGCTACACCTCATTACCTCACTTTTATTCACATTAACTCTCAATTTCCTCTTTTCACACTCATTCCCAAGCTCAGACACCAGCTTCTGGAGTGTCCTTCTCGAGTCTGTCGACAGAGCCGTGTCATCTGCATAGAGCAACTGGTACCCACCTTTAAAAAGACTCCCAACTTTAGCAGAGAATAACACAGAGACTTCGTTCCAAGGATCTTCGAAGGTATTGACCTCCCTCACTCACCACCCCGCATCCAAAAGTAGGTAAAATAAAGAATCCATGGTGACATGACGTATCCTTGGGGCGTATATACACACCTCGAGGAAGAACTCACCAGCCTCCTCCCTCCCTTACCACACACACGCCTTACTCTCCTGACAGATATTGCTCAGAGCATTTCCTCCCACATCATGCATTGCTAATACCTTCCACAAGGCATTTCTATCACCCCATATCCACCCTGCCTGTCATATGCTCTCTCCAGGCTTATAAATGTCCCACACGAATCCTCCTCCTCCGAGTATTTCCCACATACATTCTTCACCGAGGCAAACATCTGCTCCACACGTCCTCTTTCCCTCCCTAGTCTGATGATTAAAGCATACAGCAACCATCTTACCAACACCAACAGTAACAACAACAGAAGCAGCAACAACACCAACAGTAACAACAACAGAAGGAGCAACAGTAGTATCAACAGTGTGTAACAACGTAGCAGCAGCAGCCAGGGACAACCTCAGTACCTCCAACCGTCACACAACAACTAGAAACAAAAGCTGTAACTTTTGCAGATCAACAACAACAAAATCATTTCACAAATACACCATCAAAAACAACGCGGGTGGTGACACCAGTTATAAACGGCACCGATAACGGCATAACAACAGCAATGACAACAGGAGAGAGAGAGAGAGTCAACAGAAATTCAACTTCACGGGTTCGAACACCTTAACGGGACAGCAACAGTAGCATTCACCGAGTCATTAGCAGCATTAGCAAGATGGAGAACAAGGAGTTGTAACCATCAAACACGCACATCTAACAGCAGCAGTACGGCAGTTACAGGGGCAGTATAACACCCAGCTAAACTGCAGCTGGAATAGCAGGCAAGCAGGAGGAGGAGGAGGAGGCAGGCAAGCAGGAGGAGGAGGAGGAGGGGCGGCGGCATTCTCCCACCAGCGGGGGAGGAGGACAAGGAGGAGGAGGAGGAGGAGGAGGAGGGGAAGAGAGGTGTTGCGGCCGTGCAAACGTCGGGGGTTCGATCCGGTGACCACATACGTACATCGCAGAATGACTTCCTCCCATGACATGTCACCGGTCCAACACGATGGTACGTTACCCTTGTCCACAACGGTAACGACCCTTCCTTACGACGGTACGAGTCTAGAGCACGGCGGTACGTCCCTCAAGCACGACCCTTGGGGTCATGTAAAAGGCCAAGCCATTGGAGTCAAGGGGTGTGCCGTCGTGCTCAGAGGGGTCAGGTGGACTGCAATGGTTCCGTGAATACAAAAACGCCATATTTTCAGAAATATCACGTCGGTCGTCTTGACCTGGGTTCAGTACCCTTATTATAGTCTTATAGCATTTCTATTTCTCTTAGAGCATTACTGATAGTCATTATCATCTCACTATTCCGTACCTGATTCGTTATTTCCCGAGTGAGCGAGTTAGCGCCAGGAACGCACGAAGAAAGGCCACATTCGCTCACATCGATTCTCCAGCTGTCATGTCTACTGCCTATCCACGACCAAATCCCACAGACCTTTTCATGATTTACACCTCCTCCCCCCTCCCCGGGCGCTTCACATGCTCCTGCTTCAGTCCAGTGACAGCACGTCCACCCTCGCATACCACTTCGTTTCAATTCACTCTTTTCCGTGCACGCCCTTCACGCTCCTGCATGTCCAGCCTCCGATCACCAAAAAAAAAAAAAAATATCACTCTATCCTTCCATCTCCAAATTGGTCTCCCACTTCCTCTTGTTCCCTCCACTTCTGACACATGTATCCTTTGTTAACCTTTCCTCACTCATTCCCTCCATATGTCCATACCATTTCAGCACACCCTCATTATTAACAATTATAACAATTATATCTATTATGTTTTATTATGTTATAATTATCATTATCATCATTATTGTTATTATCATTATCATTATCATTATTACTATTATTAATATTATTATTATCATTATTATCATTATTATTATTATTATTATTATTATTATTATTATTATCATTATTACTGTTATCATTACCATCACACAGGTGTAAGTGTACGCTCATGTCTTCGTCACTTCAAGACAGTACCGCGAGACCACTCCAGGTCTCGGTGTAGAGTCTGTTTGTGCACGTTGGTGTCACACCCCAGGCACATCATACATCTTGGCAGTGGGGGCGAGTCTGTGTGTGCTAATCCACCAAACTCGAGCGAGTAGTGCAAAAGTTTGATCACAAGAGATGCATCAGAGTTTCTAGTTTGTCTCACGCCAATACTTCTGGTTGGCGTTGTGAGGGAGGGGAAACTCTGTCTCTCTCTCTTGTCTTATTTACCACACTGACACCGAGTCCTGAGGGAGTGGACTCATTACGTACGCAGCTCCTGAGCACGAAGGAGCAGACCCTTGGGCACGACGGAGGCACAGCTAATGAGTACGAAGATAAGTCCCTTGAGCAAGACGGGGGCACACGGCCCTTGAGCAAGACGGGGGAACACGGCCCTTGAGCAAGACGGGGGAACACGGCCCTTTGAGCAAGACGGGGGAACACGGCCTTTGAGCAAGACGGGGCACACGGCTTTGAGCAAGACGGGGCACACGGCCCTTGAGCAAGACGGGGGCACACGGCCCTTGAGCAAGACGGGGCACACGGCCTTGAGCAAGACGGGGCACACGGCCCTTGAGCAAGACGGGGGCACACGGCCCTTGAGCAAGACGGGGGCACACGGCCCTTGAGCAAGACGGGGCACACGGCCTTGAGCAAGACGGGGCACACGGCCCTTGAGCAAGACGGGGGCACACGGCCCTTGAGCAAGACGGGGGAACACGGCCCTTGAGCAAAACGGGGAAACACGGCCCTTGAGCAAGACGGGGACACACGGCCTTGAGCAAGACGGGGAAACACGGCCCTTGAGCAAGACGGGGGGCACACGGCCCTTGAGCAAGACGGGGCACACGGCCTTGAGCAAACGGGGAAACACGGCCCTTGAGCAAGACGGGGGCACACGGCCCTTGAGCAAGACGGGGGAACACGGCCCTTGAGCAAGAATAGATATACGTCCCTTGATTAAAACCCCTGAATACGATGGTGTGGCCTACGGCCCTTGAGCAGAAGATACGACCCCTAAGTACGACGGCACAGCCAGTGACTACGGAGATACAACGGCACACCAACCACAGTATACGAAGATCACGACCCTTGAGTACGACTGTACTGTTCTTGGGTGTGATGCCTTAGCCTTTAGCCCTGTCCCTTAAGGGTAAAACCAGGCCATTACATCCAATGGTCGTACAGTCGTGCTCAAGGGTCGTACCATCGAGGTCAAGTGGGGCAACGTTCGCGAGACATAGAGAGACTACCAAGTACAGCAGGTAGTGTGGGGTCAACTTCCCATAAACATTAGGTCAAAGGTCAGGTGCAGTGCATCTTCTAGAAACTGCTCCTGACTGATGCAGTCGTTGCTATCTAATGTTTCCACTGAGCAGAGAATAAACCACTGAGGCAAGGCACATCTACCAGGGATTAGGAGGAAAACATGAGCAATTAGCGAGAGACGTGTAAGGTTAACAAAATTCCCAAGGCGGGGTAAAAATGTTCCAAGGATTTTGTGCTCTGCTAAATTGTGGATCTTCGCCCCCCGTCGTATCTCTACTGATGACATTATAAACTGTGGGTGTTTGTGTCTTTCGTTGGCTTAATCCGTCTCGTAAAAAATAAAGTGTATTATAATCTGTTCTGTGTCTTATCGTCAACATGTGCACCCACGCAGTGCAAGTCTTGAAGAACCGCTGATCTCTACGGGATGAATTCACCTTTGCTGATGTCCGAGCATTGCACTTGCTCAACACTTTAAGTCAACCGACGCTACCATTAACTGGCCTACGTATGTGGTTTGTAAGTGGCGCGTCTCGTCAAGCAAGTGACAGGATTTCGAGTTGCCTGTGTCTTCGTCCAACACTCCGTAGTTAACCTAGATTTTGACGAGGCATCACGTCCAACACAGCTGTACTCCGTCCCTCCTGACTTTCTGTCTGTAAGCCTACCCCACCTTCTCCTACCACCTTCCTAACCCACTCCTACCTTACCTTCGCCTTCTCCTACCACCTACCTGACCCACTCCCTGTCACCATACATTCTCCCGGCCATCCTCACCCTGGGTAACCATTTCCTAACGCCTCCTTATCCTCCTGCCAACACCCAGTCCCCAACAGCCGGTCTATCTCTCCTCCTTCACCACCCACCCTCAGGCACTTATCATGGCCCTCCAGCGTCAGGTGCTGCTGCTTGAAACTTCTTGCTTCCCATCGGTGTTTGAGGGTCGTGTTGTCCCTCGCTCCCTACCAGGTGTGTGGGGCGGTGCTGTCCCTGGCTCCCTACCAGGTGTGTGGGGCGGTGCTGTCCCTCGCTACCTACCAGGTGTGTGGGGCGAGGCTCTCCCTCGCTACCCACCAGGTGCTGTTCCTCGCTACCAACCAGGTGTGTGGTAGTCATATTGTACGTTGTTACCCTTCAAGGCTTGGGGGATGTGCCTTACCTTCGTACACCCCACACCTAGGGGTGTGTGTGTGTGTGTGGCACACCTCGCTACCCACAGGACCCGGAGCGTCATGCTGTACTTGGCCGTGTTCATCTGGGACCACATAACACAGGGAACGTGTGCCTTACAAGCCCGACTAATCTCGTCCCTGGTGCTGCTGGGAGGGTTCCAGCCTGATGATGTTTTTCTCCTGCAGTTTTCCCCCCCTCAGGATCCCACTGGGGAAGGGAAGGGAGGCATCCAATCTCGGCGGGAGTGGATCATCCCGTAATAGCATCATGGAGATGAAAGCGGATACTTTATCCCACTGATGGGACGCTCAGTAAATCCACCCTCCTAATCCCCTGGTCGGAAAATTGTAAGTAATTTATTAATGAAGAAGTCAGGACTTAAATCCCATTGATTGCGAGTTATGTTTGATTTCATTTTTTGAAGGTTTATCCCTGTAACCAGAGGGGCAATCTGAGTTCAATATATTCTCACATATGGAAGCACGAGTGATGGATATCTTTTGAACTGATGGTATGAGCTGGCTGTTCAGGCAAATGACAAGAGACTTGGGCATCAAAACTCACTGAAACTGACACCAACTAGAAGTTTAGTTATATATCTATCTATCTCAGCACCAGACATCTGAGGCATAAAACAACTTTTTTAATATTTCCGACTGCCTCTCCTGCCTTTGCAAGGAAGCAGTCAAGAACAAAAGGACAATGGCCTCATTTGCACATCAGTCTCTAGCTGTGACGTCTAATGTACCTAAACTAGAGCCGACCGCCCACAGACCATTCCATGGTTCATCTTGACCATTTCATATGCTCTTGGCTCAGCCCACTGACAGCACGTCGTCCCTCCTCGTATACGACATCACTGCCGTTCATTCTATCCAATGCACACATCTGTGAAACGTCGCGGGGGACTAATATATCTTCGAATAGATCAAATTTTGCCTTTACAGACACTGTCCTCTTTTCCAGACCCTCCTTATAACGCCTTGGACCTTTGCCTCCTCTTCCAGCCTTTGATTCGCTTCTGCTCCTTATAGATCCTTCTACTGCCACGTCCGCTCCTCACTGCCTGGAGCACTTCACTACCTCCAGGTCTTCTTCATCTAAACTTACACCAAAATCCATCCTGTCCCCGACCCTCACGCTGCACCTTATTATTTTTCCTTCGTTCCCATTTTACTCTCCACTTTCTCTTCTGACACCCTCATCGAAAACTCCGCCAACAGTTTCTGGAGTTTGTAGATTCTGCCACCAGAGCCGCGTCACCGCGTCATCTGCAAACAGCAACTGGTTCGTCTCCCACGCCTCCCTCTACCCTAGTACACTGTAACCCCGCCTCTCGCTCCAAGACCTCACCTTTTACCTCCCTCGACACCCCGTCCATGAGCAGATGATACAAGCGTGAGTCACCTTTTACCTCCCTCACCACTCCGTCCATGAGCAGATGATACAAGCGTGAGTCACACACACATCATACAGTATTCTTGTCACTTCTGAGACCGCCCGCCTACAGGCAGTTCCTCTATGCGTTCGTGACGAATCTTCTGACTGACGACCTCCTGCGAGCACTCATACTCGCACTTCCAGGCACGCTCTCATGCTCTCAACAGCTTCCGCAGCAAAACTAAAGTTCTCGCGCAAACTCCGTTTGAGTCTCTCACCTGTGGGCTCAAATTTTCTGGATGGGTCTTGATGCTCAAAGTTTCTGGACACAGTTCTCGATACTGGTATTTCTTTGACGGATTTTGATGTTCAAATTTTCTTGATAGTAAAAATTTTTCTTGGTGGATCTTTCACTGATCATATTTTCTTCGTGGATCGTCTTGTGGTTGTTTTTATATGTATGATTTTCTTGATGGATCTTCTTACAGTGAACATTTTCAACGGTGATGGTAAGGCATTAACTTGTTTCTCAGTCACAGTCTGAAAATATGATGTCCACACGGACATGACTTTTGTTGACGTCCAAAGGAATACGAAGTCTGTTGATGTCCACAGTGATGTGATATTAGTTGATGTCCACAGGGATACGATGTCTGTTGATGTCCACAGTGATGTAATATTTGTTGACGTCCAAAGGGATACGATGTCTGTTGATGTCCACAGTGATGTGATATTAGTTGATGTCCACAGGAATACGATGTCTGTTGATGTCCACAGTGATGAGGTACGCTTGTGTGTGTGTGTGTGTGTGTGTGTGTGTGTGTGTGTGATTACGTATTCTCTTAATGGGATGAGAATTATACCCTCGAAGAACCCCATCTCTTAGACCTTATATATTTTTCTCCATCGTAGATCCGTTTCATTTTTCCCACTCTTCTCCATACTGGTTTCATCTTGACTTACACTCTCCCTCCCACGTATCTACAACTCTTGTTCCAGACTTAGAAATACTTCCCGTATATCCCTTTTCTTACGGAGCTCCCTAGTGGATCTACCTCGGTTGAGAAATCTCATTCTTAATTCAAAATCTCTGGTCTACGTGAGGAGCCTCACCACCACCATGGATCCCCACGTCTTTATATGGGGCTTTTATGAGTCCCCTTATCGTCCTTTCCTTCAACGTTGGCAGACCGGAGGCTCTTCTCTTCCTCACGCCGTAACTCATTTCACATAATTCTGGCAACATCCCCACGGCCGTTCCTTTGGACCTCCTCCAGTATCTCTGAACGCGTGTCCTCAAGCGAAGCCAACCAGACGACTGAAGCATGATCCTAGTTTGGGTCGACTTTACGTCGTTGGTTCGCCCCTGAACCCTCCTCCTCCTCCTCCTCCCCCGGTCCATCAGCTAGAGGGCAATTTCGACAATGATCAAAACACAATTCGCGTGTCTCAACAACGCTCCTGACGTGGTTTTCCGGAGTTGATCTCAGCGTCTTGTTAAAAAGTAAATGGTCCCCTTTCCGACAGTTTTCATCAGCCTTACGCCATCTGTTGTCTCTCCCAGACCCAGTTCTGTAGTAAGGTCTGTGGGTTTGTTTACCCACCCATTCCTACCATCACTTCTACCGTTACCAGGATGAAGTTTATGACCTCCTTATCTATAAACTCTGACAACTGCTGGATTCTCTTTTCTTTTTTTCTTTTTCTAATGCCATCTCTACCACAATGCACTCCCTGGCATATCGTATTCCAGTAACCACTTTACGATCACTAAACGTTTTAAGGAGTGATTTACGTCCGCACCGTAGGTCGTACGTATGGCAGTGGTTATGGCTGTGAGTTCTAAAGAATCCTCATTTATTACCCCTCTCTCAACAGCATTCAGATCACTGACATTTTGTTTTTCTTCTTTTTATCCATCCTCCATCATTTAGCTAGCGATCTATCAGTTTAAATACTCTCAAACGCTGGCCAACATCATTTGATATATCTTTAAAAAACTTTTCCCGCATTCCTGTAAACTTCCAGCTGACTTATCGTACCATTAGTTGCCTACAGAGGTCTCTGCCGTCGCCTTGAAGACGCGGGAAATAATTCTACTCGTGTCAGTGCCCACAAAATCACCATAGAGGGAACATGGACGGCGGCCTCCCAGGGTAATGTGTCAAGTAACTCCAGGGAAAATCCATAGATTGTTGGCTGACGCAAGTGATGAATACTGAGGGTGAAATGCTCTTGACCTTTAGTCTTGTACAAGGTTAAGCGTCTTCACGAGTTTCTACCCCTCCCACGTCCTGAGCCTTCATTGTATGGCATCACCCATGTTTCTCCACACGGGTAGAGGCACGAACTTCACTACACTCGTGTAGCCTCGCCTTCCATTCTTCCTTTCATCATATGGTTCTCTGACATTTCCCGATAGGAGTCGCGTATCAACTGGCTCTTGTCTAAGCTTCTTCCGCTGCAGAAGAAATATTGTTTTGTTTTTTTCACGGTTACGTCCGTCAACTTCCCTGGCCTGACCTTCCCTTAACCTAACCTCCAGTTGTCCCTTCCTCTTACCAAGTGTCTCCCAGCCCCTGGAGGTTTTGCCGGGGACCGTCCAGACAATCCCTCATGGAGTGCGCAAAGAAGGAAAGGAAAGAAATACATTTTCTCCCCCTCTGGGAAACGATCGATCAATGTTAGAATCACAGAAAATTCACAAGTTATATATCACTACTCCTCCGCTGGTCTGGTTCCGTGCTGGGTGGGCGCCCACAGGGATGTGAATGTGATGCGTTTGACAGCTGATAACAGAGGAAGACGTGAGAGATGACGTTCCTCTCCTCCCTCTTCCGCAAGTTTTCTGACACTCGCTTCATACCCACGCACGGTGGCGTCCATGGTAGCATAAATAGAGGTAGAAATATCAAACCTTCCACACCTCAGTTTAGTGTGAGGGAGTAGAGTGACTGGCTGGCGAGGGAAGAATTTTCCAAGAGTTTGTTTCTCTCTTTATATCGGAAACTCTTATGTTTCTCATAGCCATGTATTATGCACAGGCTGAGATTCACATGAATCTATGTATTACACCTTTCACGATACATATGAGAGTGAGATCGAGTGGCTAGCATGTATTGGGAGGATACAGGATGTGTGTGTGTGTGTGTGTGTGTGTGTGTGTGTGTGTGTGTGTGTGTGTGTGTGTGTGTGTTGGTTGTCAGGAGATATTCTTGGTCTTCACGCATCACCTGTAACAGAATCGTCCATTACCTTAGGATCAAATAGAGAAAATTAACCACAGTTGTTACGGTATTTCTTATGGTAACGCAAGCATCGCAGCGTTCTAGAGAACGTCATGAGTGCCATCACCAGAGGCGTTCCTAGTCAACCACAGAGACAAGAGGAATGAGTCGGGGTGACATGAGGGAACACAGGAACGAAACAATGGTGACAAGCCATAGCACTTAGACGATGGTAAAAGCTGGGGGTCGTCACGAAGGCCAAGAAGAATGAGCGGAGCTGAAACAGACGAAGGAGGAAGTGAGAGGAGAAGGAGGAGGAGGAGGAGGAGGAGGAGGAGGAGAAGGAGGAGGAGGAGAAGGAGGAGGAGGAGAAGGAGGAGGAGGAGGAGGTAGTGAGAGGAAGAGGAGGAGGAGGTAGTGAGAGGAAGAGGAGGAGGAGGAGAAGGAGAAGGAGAAGGAGGAGGAGGAGGAGGAGGAGGAGAAGAAGGATGAGGAGGAGGAGGAGGAGGAGGAGATAACGAAAGGAATCATGATATTGAGAAATGATGATAAGATTAAGAAAATATGGCGGTGATAAGAGATAAAGGAGGAAGACGTGAGTGGTATAATCTTACTTGTGATGAATGGTGATGAATGGTGATGATAGTGATGATGATGATGATGATGATGATAGTGATAATGGAAGATGATGATGAACCATAATAATGATATTGATACGATACGTATAATCAAGATCAAAATTTGGCTAATGAATATACAAAAAAAAGTTACAGTATATTTGAAAAGAAAGGAAAAAAAAATGATGAGAAAGACAATGAAGAAGAGGAAGAGACGAAGACGAAAAAAAAAAAAGAGGAAGACATGAAGAAAAGAAAGAAAGAAGAAAACACGAAGAAAAAAAGAAGTGTTACATGATGCAAGAAAATATAGAAAATCAAGAGGGAGGAAGAGATGGACAAGAGATTAACAAAGACATTAAAGAGATTAACAAAGACATTAACTTTAACTAGAAATTGTGTACAGTGACGATGATGATGATGGCGAGTGAGAGGTCAAAAGGTGACAATAAAAAAAAAAAGAAAAAAAAAGGAAGAAAGAAGAGGAACGGGAGAGTTGATCATCTGCCAACAAGTTCATTTCAAGACACATTTTGGTCCAGATAAACCCAGAGGAGTCGGGTCCAAATATCATACCGATGGAGGGGGGAAGGAAGAAGTCGTCGTCTCCCCTTCATCACTCCCACTATGACATAAAATAAATCTCACCAATAAGAATACAGAACATAGCGTGACACCTTTTTCTATTGGCCGGGTATCATCATGTGTAAGGTACTGTCAACTGTTCGGGTAATTCTAATTCAGTCACATCATACACCACTGAAGATATTCAACTTCCCACTTTGTAAACTTCATGTCACGTGATAAGAGTAATGAAGACGTACTGTCCAGTCCTATCTTGCATTATCCCTTGTGCATAAGACTTTCGGTCCATATATATTCAATATATAACATCAATATGGACTAATATATCTTTGATATCTTACAATATGTTGATTCGAACAGAGGGACACCTTAAATATTGGTGTACTTCCCTGGATCATTTATCTCCTAAACTGTAATGTATCCTATCTATATCATAGATTCAATGGCTCATGGATCCTAGTGTGAAGTTACCGTACCACAATCACTCGCTTCTTCATTCGAAAGATCTAAGTACAAAGTCAGCCCCCCAGAGGCTTATTATGGTCTCCAAACAGTCGGTTGAAACACGAGGATGAGCAACGTAGAGGCCAGGTCTTGTGAGTGGAGAGGCACCACTGGGAGACACTTGGCATTTTGGCTCATAGCTTCATAAGAGAAATTCATGGGACAACGGTGGAAGTCGACGTTAACAAAGTCAGGCTTAAGACACCGGTGGATTAGGCCGCTAACGCAGCTAATCCCTTACCATAATGAGACCTGAATGCTAGCGTAGCTAAAACTCCAACAAGCATAAGTGGGAGCTTGAAGCCAGCACAGCCGACCCCATGCAAGAGGGAAAATGGGCATCAACATAGCCACACACCTGAGAAATTGTGGTACTGGTAACCAACATAGCAAAGCCCAAGCACCAGGGAAAGTGGACACTAACATAGCCATCCAAGAGCACAGGAGGAAATAGGCGATTAACATGGTCAGTCTGAGGCGCCAGCAGCTGTGGACGCCAACATACGCACCTCCAAGCACTTAGTGAAGGCGGACGCCAACATACACAGCCTCAAGCACTTAGTGAAGGTGGACGCCAACATAAACAGCCTCAAGCACTTAGTGAAGGCGGACGCCAACATAGCCAACCACAAGCATACCAGCTCGGGGAAATGGCCACCACCGTCTCTCCCCAAGAAGTTATGAGGGCCATTGGAAGGATCTTGTATGAGATAAAGTTCTCAGTGGTCGAGGGTGAGGACGACAGTGTGTGTGTGTGTGTGTGTGTGTGTGTCTATCTAATTCTGCTAACCTGCTGTAGTTTCATTTACTAATGACACTCTGCAGAAGTCTTGCACAGTCTCTCTGCATACCAACCTTGAGTTAAATCCCTTCATCCACGTGGCTGGGATGAAATCACACCCCCGTGATGTAGCTAACACCTGACCCACTTTCACAACCTTGCTTAACTCCTCCGGGTAACGAGCAGGTTGAGGATCGATGTGACCTTCACAACGGGAGGTCTTCTGTCTCTAAGCAAGCTCTCACCAGTTCTCGTCCTTTCCTGATCTCGCGAGAGGCCTTTGTCAGTCACCTCGACTGTCTTCGCTCCGAGATTATACTCATATGCTGGTCCTGATATACCAAAGGCGAACCCTACGTCTGGACTCCTCCACCATGTGACTCCCCTCTTCTGGTAGCAGCATCAGGCTTCTCTGGCTCCTCCTTACCCTTTCTCACAGGACCCCGAAGGGTATCGCCAATGCCCGACTCCTGCAGAAGCTTCAACGACGGGACTTAAAGCCACACCTCCATCACTAGAGAGCTAGAATATTTCAGGCAAACAACCCACTAACTCACTCGGGACCTCGGCAACGACACCTCCTCCCCCCCTGGAGCAAGTCCAAAAGACCCGGCATCCATGCAACTCTCCCACGAAATGCCTTCCTCACCGCGCCTCTTATATCTTCATCGGAGCCACCCACCGACGCAACTACTCATGCTCAACTCTTTAGCCCTAGCACCTTTGGGGCACCCGCCTCACCTCAAGCACCTGCATGAACGCCGTAGGAACCCAGTACCCGTAAACATCCCACCTTACCTCAGCTCACCACGCCTTCTTACCTGATCCTGCACCACTTGCTCTAGAAGATAACCCTGCGCTACATCACCTCTGTAATTACCAAATAGATCAATGGGCTGTTGCCCATGTTTCCTGACCACTCTCTCAGTCCAGCCGTCGCCACAGCCAGAGAAATTACCGCCCATAAGAATACTCATGAAACTGGTGACACCACCTGGAGAGGGAGGGACTATCGGTCGGTCTTGGTTCACATCAAAATTCTATCCTCGACAAGGCTGTATTTCTCCCCTGCTGCATCCCACACATGCCTCTCTCCTCACACGTCCAGGCAACATTAGTCTCACCGAATGCAACCAGCTTGCTGCTGACAACAGATTGTGGGACTCTACAACCACAACCCTCCTGCCAGGTGGACGCTCCTGCCCTGACCTGACGTGACCTCCTACAGCTTCTTTACCAACCATCCCTGATGTCTGGGAAATACCAGCCTCTACCTCTCCACCGTCCGAGTGCTCATAACCACACAGCTTTCCGGGCAAAGCTCCTCCGACAGCGACCTGACGTCACTCCCGCAACACAAAGCCCACGGGGTCGTTATGAAAGCATATTCCTACAGCCAGACCGACGACTCGAACCCCGCTGTGTTCACCTTGCCAGACCTTTCTTCATGTAGTGCCGGGGTGGGGCGACATTCCTATCACATCTGGGGATCCTCCGCACCTACACCTCCACCCATCATTGTCTCTCCTGTGTCCCTAGGGAGCCACTGCCATTTTCTTGGGATGAGTTCACTCTGACACTGTCACCCCGTGGTGTGGCGCGCTCCGGGGCCACACATAAACCCCTTTGCATCAGTAATTCGAGCAGTCCACTGGGTTTGAGACGCCAGGGTGCACCCATTGCCGGTCCACTGGGTTTGAGACGCCAGGGTGCATCCATTGCCGGTCCACTGGGTTTGAGACACCAGGGTGACCCCGTGCCCGGAAAACGTTCACTATAAGACATCCTGGCTCGAATAACTCACTGGCAGCAGCCATAAGTTAATTTGGCTCCTAAACCCTCTGGCGGGAGCCCCAGCGGGATATTCCACCCCGGCCCCCATCTCCTGCAGCGGCCTCAACTACAAGACCAACGGCCATAACACAAAACTTGGGGCAACCGCCCACTAACTGAGGATTCCGGCTAACGCCTCCTCCCTGCTGCAGAAGCCCCACGAGACCCGGTACAAACGCCTCCTCTCTACTGCAGCTACAGAACGAGACTACCTCACTGCATCTCATATCTTCCTCATCGGCGCCACGAAGCCACGCAATTATTCATACTCGTTTCTTAGGCACCAGCACCTTGGGGGGCCACCTGCCTCGACTCCTGCACCTACACGAACATTATTGGAACCCTGCGTACATCATCTCACCTCACCTTAACTCGCCTCGCCTCCTTACCTACTCCTACAACCAACTTCAGAGGCTCGCCCTGAGCTACATCACCACAGTTTCCTAAACAAGTAAAGGATTGTGGTGTTGGCCGTGTTTCCCAGCCCGTCTGACACGTACAGCTAACACCACAACACACAGACGCACACACACACACACACACAAGAAAAGCTAAGATTTCTAAGTCCACCAACTAAGTTTTCTCTTTCGCCTCTTGTGCACATCTGCCTCTCCTGCTCTTTGTCGGTCTGTCTGTCTGTCTCTCTGACTCTGTTTCCCAAACTCTCTCTCTCTCTCTCTCTCTCTCTCTCTCTCTCTCTCTCTCTCTCTCTCTCTCTCTCTCTCTCTCTCTTTTTCCAGCCCTCCTTCCAGCGTCCCCCCCCTCTCTCTCTCTCTCTTCCAGCCCTCCTTCCAGCGCCTCTCTCTCCTTCTTAATCCTCGGCTTCCAGGCCTGTGTTTGTGCCGTGCGCTCCTAAGACCCTGAGCGTGTTGTCCCACTCTTCTTCCCCCTCACACTTGCTTTCGCCGCCATAACAGGATTTGGGCAACAGAATCTCATGCTGTGTTTTTCCCAAACACCTTATAAGGTTTAACGTAATTTTCTTCTTTTTTTTTTCCCCGGCGGTGGGTATTCTTCAGTACTGTAACACAAAGGCAAACGAGTATGTTCAGACACACACACACACACACACACACACACACACACATGAGGCCTAGGGAAACGGACGGCTGTGTTATTGTTAAGCCCCCTTCAACATGGCTCCTCCACCACGAACAAAATTATGCCAGGATATAAACTAGGTCAGCCCAGGGAGAGAGAGAGAGGAGGGATCTAAAAAAAAAAAAAAGAAAAAAGAAAACGTTCAGTGATGATGTCGCCGTTTTCTTTTTTCCTCCCAAAAAACTTTTTCTTGGTCGAGAATAATAATTGCCACGGTGACAGAGGAAGGGAGCCTCAGGGTAGCTACTTAGGCCTATGGTCAATTACCTCCGTCTCAATTCATACCAATTCATGAATCCGTACAGCAATTTATTTGTATTCCCGTGGCGCCATTTTAGTCTCAAGGCAGATGACTGGGTTATAATGACACAGTTCTCTCAAGATATGTACAAGGTTTTGCAAGTCTTTTGTTAGACGGGGTTTATAATGCATCTGTTCATAATCTCATAAGGTTAGCATATTTGCCAGCCTCCCGCACCAGGGTAACATGGACCAGCCTCCTCCACAAGGGTAACATGGACCAGCCTCCTGCACCAGGGTAACATGGACCAGCCTCCTCCACCAGGGTAACATGGACCAGCCTCCTGCACCAGGGTAACATGGACCAGCCTCCTGCACCAGGATAACATGGACCAGCCTCCTGCACCAGGGTAACATGGACCAGCCTCCTCCACCAGGCTAACATGGACCAGCCTCCTGCATCAGGTAAACATGGACCAGCCTCCTGCACCAGGCTAACATGGACCAGCCTCCCGCACCAGGATAACATGGACCAGCCTCCTGCACCAGGCAGACGTGAACTTGCTTCCTTTAACCAGGAGAAATTTGCCCACTGTATCCTTCTGTACCTAATTTCATTTCCTCGCTGATACAAAGACGTCAGCTTTGTGAAGTGGTGTGCAGCCGTGTGGTTATAAAACTGCTCCCACATACGCGTATGCCACTTCACAACTCGCTCTCTTCACGCATGCCACCTCACTCTCCCTCCTCCATCGCACAACTCGCTCTCAGTGGCTTGCTCTAATTCATATTTCAGACGTCCTTCTGTCCCAAGGTCCTGCAGTTCCCAAGTTCTAATGTCCTCAGGCCCTGATGTCAAGGGAAAGATTCGTGTGTGTGTGTGTGTGTGTGTGTGTGTGTGTGTGTGTGTGTGTGTGTGTGTGTGTGTGTGTGTGTCTGTGCGGTAGGAAACTCATCAAGGATTTTGTAGAAATTATGTGAATATAATGTGATTCATTGGCAGTGGAATACATGCGTTTGATACTGTGATTAAGAACGCATCCCTTACATACCTCCTCATCCCTCACCCTCACCCTTACATACCTCCTCATCCCTCACCCTCACCCTTACATACCTCCTCATCCCTTACCCTCATCCTCAACCTCGCTTACCTCCTCATCCCTCATCCTCACCCTTACATACCTCCTCATCCTCATTCACCTCCTCATCAGACGACACTGAAGCCATGGGGTGTAAAACGTACCGATTCTGTGAAATCCTATTCAGTGCTGAGTTCACACTTATTCCCAAGACCGAAAATGAACTGACATAATGAGTCATCTGAGCTGAAGTTACTTACTCTTGGCTGTGACTGTTGACCTAAGCCTGTTACAGCAACACGCGAGGGGTGTCACCTTCAACTGCTCAAACCTCAATCATCTTCACTTCAGTCGGTACAGGAAGCCCTCGCACTGGGGCAGTCTGAAATCAAACACCAACCGATCAAAGCTCCTCTCCTTACTATCCCACATTCCTCGCTCCAAACCTGCCCTCCTCACTTTCCACACATTCCACACTCCAGATCGCTCGAGAAAAGAAGCCAACAACACCACCACCACCACACACACGAATTATGCAGCACCAGTGATGCTTGAGGGAGCAGAACAAGACACAACAAATTGTGATATATACTTTCCTTCCCGGACGCCACTGTGTGTGTGTGACGACGTATCTCTGAGACGTTTGAGGAGAGCGTGGGTCGAGCTGTAGATGAGCTGCTGCTTCGCTGAGCTTCGTTGTTGTCCGAAGGGTCGTGTCTACAGAGCCAGGGGGGCGGCGGAGGGGGGTGCGCGGCGGGGGGGCAGCTGTGCTCACTTGCTGTCTTTCACACGATACTTCAAGTATGGTGACTTTAGGTAGAAAACTCCTCTTTGTTATGCCCCTCAAGCCACCGCACGGGATAAGACGTTTTTCAAGAAGTTTTGCTCTTTAAAACTGAAGGAATCCACACGAAGGAACCTTTGCGGGAGTACAACCTGAGGGAGGCCCGCTCCGAAGGAGTCCTCAAGGAGGACCTTTGCCGAGGTACCAGCCTGAAGGAGGGAGGCGCCTATTCTTGCTGCAATGCTCAGCTGTGATAGATCTCAGGCATGGAGGGGTGGGAGGTGTCGAAGCATCGAAAAAAAATATTTCAAATATGCTTCACTCTCAGAGTCACAGGCGGTCCTCGGCTTCCGAGAACCTTGGAAACTGGAAGACGTGCTTATCGACCTGATCCAAAAACGGTTAACAGTCGTCAGGCGTCCTCAGAACAGGTCTCTTGTCTCGGGCTTCTGTTCAAAGATTTCTCTAACTCTACTCACGACGAGAGGCGCTTGCTTCCCCCTCGTCCATACAAGAACGTTCGTTGGCTCTTCGAAAGGATGTGGTCTTGAGAGTCTCCCAACGGAAGGAAAGATTTAAAAAGAAAGAGTTCTTTACTTGTGAGAAAAAAGAAGAGGGGTACAATATTTATTTTTTGTAGCTCCCTCATTGGAAGATGAAAACTGGTCACCTACCTCGCCTGCCACGAGGGTACATTCTACAGGGGTCAATATCCTCGACACGTCCATATAGGGACGTGGTGAAAACACTGGCATCATGAAAATGGACAGCGGGGCGCGAAAGTACGAGAAAGAAAATGTGATACGTTTGAAACACCCACTGGTCTTTTAATGGACGCAATACCCCAATAATCTTACCAACCCAAATTTCAAGAACAGGTCTATGCCACACAGAACGAGTAACAGATCTTCTATCTTTCCCCTCTGTGGCACAGCTTGATATCAGACTCTCAAGGAACCCGTTCGAGTGTTGCTTGTGTGCAATTGAGACTTACGAACACCGACATCGACCCGTGTTACCACCCGCGATATCTTGACAAAGGAGAATCAGCTAACATTGTCTACAACGTCCTCTCTCAGCTCACGTATATAGGAGAAGCTAAATAGTGAACAGGTTTTCCGACGTATTCATTACTAAACTGAAGATACCATCTCGCTTGGCCATCCGTAGTGGCCCAACCCTTCACGATGGCACAGACAAACACAAGGGTAAAGACTGTGGTCACAACTGTGGTGAAGCAGTTACAGTGATCATCATCCCGGTGAAATATCATTTTCTCAGTGAAATGCGAGACTTCTGAACTCTTGACACTTTTAGTCTACCATCGCTGGATGGAGCAGGCTACAGGATATTGCATTTATTCTTTTTTTTTTTATCCTTTTTCTGTCACTCGCCGACAAGCGCGAAGCTAGCTGTTTCCATCAATGTTACAAAGGTGGTTTTAAAAGCGTGGAATACAAATAAAGACGACCAGTCACGAACAGACACGTCACGTACTCGTTTTCGACCCAATGGAGCAAAGAGGGACAGAGGTACAGACGAAGGTTTGTGTGTGTGTGTGGCCCTCAAAAGGGCCATTGAGCTCGTAAAATTTAGGTTTGAAAACGGCCCCCCTCCCCTTGGTTTTAGGATGGTCTCTTGAGGTAAATCTGTCGGGGACAAAAGCTGCAAGACGCCACAGTGTCGATGGCTGAGGGAGAGAGAGAGAGAGAGAGAGAGAGAGAGAGAGAGAGAGAGAGAGAGAGAGAGAGAGAGAGAGAGAGAGAGAGAGAGAGAGAGAGAGAGAGAGAGACCCACCTCACCTACTTCCCTTCATCTGTCAAAAGAATCTCGAAGCTGAATCTGGCAGACAGACTTCCACGACCCGGCCACCGATCTCAATGGAACCTACCAATTCCCCCCCCAAAAAAAATTTCTTTACGTTGACAGTGACACAAAGGTTGTGACGGGCGCCACAATGTACGTCATGAAGCTCGGGTTTAACACGTAGTACATGAAGAGCATGAACACCATCGGGTTGTACCCGTTCATCCCCTATCGACGAACCGATAGATCGAAAGTGAATGACGATCCGATAGATAGAACTGTGAACCTGTAGGGAACATGTGAGGTCATATAACATTCTCACAATCATGAGGGATGATAAGCTCTCCTTAACTGATATCATAACACCTCATCCCATCATTATTTCTCATCTATCCTCTTTCCTTTCAGTTGCGATGATATAAATCTCGCGCCTTCCAAAATACGAAAGTTTCCCCTCCCTATAGCTAACCATTTTCTTCGCCCAATTTCTCACCGACCCATTAACCCACATTTATCTTATAATCGCATCTCCCTAGTGAATAGCCTCATTCCATTTTTCATCCTTATTCTCACCCATGTCGACCTCATCATCTCCTCCTTTTCTTACATAAGATTTCGAGCGCACACAATGCTCCTTAGTGACGCACTGGCTATCATCGTCGACTTCGACTCTATTGTCCCCGGGTTCCATCCCCGGGTCGGGCGGGCGGGCGGGAGGGAGCCACATGGCTCCCCCAGCCGTTCTTCACTCTCCCTCCGTCAGGTAGATACATGATGATGGGTCCCGCCATCGGCTGGGGGTAGAGAGCACCAGGTACAACCGTGAGGGACTCTAGTAACTGGACGGGTGGGACATCACTATGGGCGTGTCTCTCCCGTCGCGGGACACGTCCCCATGGCCCCGGGATGTCTCGTTATCCCGGGATATATCCCACTAGGTGTGTGTGTGTGTGTGTGTGTGTGTGTGTGTGTGTGTGTGTGTGTGTGTGTGTCTTTCCTGTCCGTGGGGACGCGACCCACATTCTCAGGGAGAGGCCTATGTCTCCCCATAATGGTCTTCTCATCTTGACTCACTCCCCTTCTTTAACCACTTCTCCACTAGTCTATCTTCCACAAATATTCGTTAAAATGTTTCACGTTTCTCGTTTGTTTTTCCTTTACGTAAAAAAAAAAACCTACAGAGATCTTAAGTCTTTCGTCGTCCCTCCCGAGCTTGATCTTCAGCGTTTGTAGAGTGGACGGTTCTGCACCCACGTCCATCTCTCCCTCCTCCTCCTCCTCACCCCTCCGTCAAGCTTTACCTCTCCCATCTACACTGTAATCCTGAACCACTGACCTTCCTCTGTGGCAGCCCCTGGTAAGGAGTCCAGATACATACCCCCACTTTAGTATTGCCTCCTCATTCGTCTTTATTCATCCACATTTCCAACTCTCTCATTCAACTGCTCTGGGTAATGACAGTGCAATATCCCAGACACTCAATTGTGAAATAAAAATCATCTTTTTTCCGTTGATATTCCTCGTTTTAAACTATGTAATGTACCTCTAGATGATCTACAGAGTCTGGTGTAGACATGTGGTATAAGCAAGCCTTCTCTGTGACCCTAGAGCACATACTCATTCACAGTGTCTGGATCTCCTGCCCACATCTCGAGTTATGTGTGGTTTTCACACTCATTCATCCTCATGACCGACCGCTCCCTCCCTCCCTCCCCACCTCATCTTGCCTGAGTCATATCCTGCTGCTTCGGAAACATTCTGGGGTCATACTCTCTCTCTCCTACACCATACCCCCCTTCCTCTCCACGTCCTCAACCAGAACCCTCACATGTCCACGCCTCTCTCCAAACTCTTCCTCCCTCATCGTATATACAGAACTCCGCCACCCGCATCTGCATGGCCTTCTGCTCTGGCACCCCTCTTGCCACACCCAAAAATTCCCATATCTCCCTCATCACGTCCACACCCTCACCCTTACTATCTCTCCACCCAGATCCACACTCTCCCTAGCTCCCTCACCACGCCCACACTCTCCCTTCCTCCCTTATTATTCACCACTGTGGCAACTTTAATGTCCCTCCTTTCCCCAGTATAATTATATTTATCCACTTCTCCGTGATATATTTACCCGGCTTAAACGTCTTGTTTACAAAACCCTCCATCTTTCACAGGCTCTGTTGTTATCCTAGCATATCCAGGAGATAAGTGTTATCATAGCATATACAGGTGATACTGTATCTCAGCATATACAACTGATCCTGTTATCCTAACACATCCAGGTGAGATTCTTATGTATGAGTTACCTCACCATCTCTCTCTCAGCTCCTGCCTGGTAATAAGATCATCCTTAACATCCTCTCCTCTCCTCTCCTCTCCTCTCCTCTCCTCTCCTCTCCCCTTCTCTCCTCTCCTCTCCTCTCCTCTCCTCTCCCCTCCTCTCCTCTCCTCTCCCCTCCACTTGTAGTATCTTCATCCATCTCGACGAGATGATCAATCCTTTCAAACATTCCATCCATCTTCTTCTCTTACCACACTAATCTCAATATTTCTGATGTCTTCCACGACCGCAAAAGACCCCCCCCCTAAAGACCCCCCAGTGGTCTGCAATCGTTTGTCTCCCTCTCTGTAAAGCGAGTGGGGAAACCTCTATCCACATCATGCTTCCTCTACAACCAATCTCAAATCATTCGTCTAACGTGTTCCTCTAGCCTATCCCCCTACCCATATCACTTATCTTAATGCATCTATCCATCTCTCCTGTGATCTATCTCTCACTGTCCCTTTCTACTATCCTTCTGTCATGAATGTACAACTCTCCCCTTAGCACACAAATCAGTAATCACACAGAAACAGAATTTCCTTTGTCATATCTCACAACCTGGACTTGCTCCAATACTTATTTCAAATTACTTATTGATGCCTTTCCTTACTTACTACTGCACTTGCAGTGTTTACACAGTACTGTAAAAGATGCTAATAGCATTCAGTAGTCTTCTGAGGAAGCATCATAGAGTCAGAACTTAATAAAGAGCTTTTCAATCCGCTTTACGTTATATGTATGATTCTCAAACCAACCATACACGATGCTTAAGACCTCTATTCTTCAATACGATTTCTCCTCTCTATATACGTACAGCAATCAGACCCACAGACCCTCCGGCCACCCTAAACACAAAATGTCCTTCACCACGTTCATTAATCCTTTTATCACGATCAATCCACTATTATACACACGCCACGCCTATGTCCAAGGAGACTTACTGTCCTTTGAATTTGTCATTCAATTTTACCGTCTCTTCCTTCATAACTTTGATACAATCACTACCTACGCCCAGTTATTATCAGGCACACGTCCTTCTTTCCCATGTTGTGTACAAGCTACAAACCCATTCCATGATGGTACCATTTGCCACAGTCTCACTCACCATCCCATACAAACCCCAAGCTTTTCCACTCTTAACAAGAGAGTCATTGCTCCTTTCACTACCACTTGCAAAGTCTTCCTATCCCTATGAGGCATTTACTGTAGTGTCTGGGGAGTCGACTGCAAAAGCCTTCCTCCCTTCCTTGGCCAGAGCGGGAGAGGCAGTACTTCCTCCGCCTCGTAAAGAGAATAAGTGACGCGTCACGTGGCCCGTGAATCAGCCAGTGTGGTTACGGAGGAGATGCTGTTCCAAGCTCATACAGTGGCCTGGAAGGGTTAGGTTACCTTACCTCGCTGCCACACAGATGGTCTAGGGTTCGATTCTCGGGGGTATAGAGGTAGAAATGTTGAAGTGATTGGCAATGATGTGATGGTGGGAGAATCTTTTAGAGAAGAATGTATAGAAATGAGGAAGAAGAACGAACACACACACACACACACACACACATACATACATACATACATATATATATATATATATATATATATATATATATATATATATATATATATATATATATATATATATATATATATCATCCCTGGGGATAGGGGAGAAAGAATACCTCCCACGTATTCCCTGCGTGTCGTAGAAGGCGACTAAAAGGGGAGGGAGCGGGGGGCTGGAAATCTTCCCCTCTCGTTTTTTTTTTTTTTTTTTTTTTAAATTTTCCAAAACAAGGAACAGAGAAGGGGGCCAGGTGAGGATATTCCCTCCAAGGCCCAGTCCTCTGTTCTTAACGCTACCTCACTAACGCGGGAAATGGCGAATAGTTTGAAAGAAAGAAAAGAAATATATATATATATATATATATATATATATATATATATATATATATATATATATATGTGTGTGTGTGTGTGTGTGTGTGTGTTTTAACCACACAATTCCTTCTCGATCATCACCTCCCTGTTCCTACGGGAGCCGGCGTCCCGTCCCCTTTCAGCTCTCTCTCTCTCTCTCTCTCTCTCTCTCTCTCTCTCTCTCTCTCTCTCTCTCTCTCTCTCTCTCTCTCGTGGAGGTTCAGGTCGGTCCGCTGACCACGCCACCAGGAGCAGCTTGTATGGATCTCCTCCCGAAAGGGAGAGGCAAGACTGCAGGCAGGTTACCCAAGGGGGAGGAGTGAGGGGTGTTGTCCCCCCCCCTGCAGACCTTCCTCCTCCAACCTCTGCAGTCGACTCTACGTCGGCTGCCGTGGACACCGTAATGACCGGGCCGCCCACAACAGGATGATGGATCCGACAGATCCACGCGATGCATCAACAACAACGCGACTGTGAATAAGCAGCCCGAGGCTTGGATTGGTTAAACACAAGGATCAACCAGCTCTTCATGAGAACGTGGGGGGGTGGTCGCATGATATCACAATTCTTATGGCAAGTTCACGGCACAGTCCTTGGCCCTCCGCCAATCGAGGTGGATGCAGAAAGGTGGGAAGTACCAACCTATCAAGGAAGACTTGGGAAATCTAACTCTTAATGGATAGTCAAGTTCATGAAAAGGAAGCTTGAAAGAGTTGTACAACTTCAGGCTTTCCCTTATATTGGAAACATAACACATCACCTGTGCCATAAAGATTCATGAAAAAGCCTGTAATATAATGCTCTCCAAAAAATCTACAACTGGCTCGGGAAACGTTACGGCGGTATTCCTAAGTAAAATAATATAATATTGACCTAATGACATATATTGACTGTAATTACGACTGTAATGGTTAACACTAAACCTTTTGAGATTCTTCCGAAAATCGGTGGAACTTCAGATGTCTGTGCGTAAATCTCAACTCAGTCTTTCCATTGCTCCATCCACGTCGACCTTCCATACCCAAACTGTCTAAAACAAAACTTGACAGCAGACGACAGTCGATTATTGCCGTGCCATCTGACCGCTGACCAAGCAACAAAAACAGATACCAGATATCGCTTTCACGCCAGACTGGCCACACACCAGCCTGGGGAAGCAATATTTCCTCAATAGATCTCCTCGGCTGGACACAGATATGCCAGCCGTATGATGAGAGGTGCTGCCACATGCGACGCAAATGATATGCATGAACGCCAGTGATAAGCAATAGAACTAACATTAGACTTAACAATTCTTTATATCCATGTTCACGTATGAAAACCCGAAGAAAATTAAGTATTTTCATTTTGTATTTCATATATATATATATATATATATATATATATATATATATATATATATATATATATATATATATATATATATATATATATATATACATATATATATATATATATATATATATATATATATATATATATATTATCCTTGGGGATAGGGGAGCAAGAATACTTCCCACGTATTCCCTGCGTGTCGTAGAAGGCGACTAAAAGGGGAGGGAGCGGGGGGCTGGAAATCCTCCCCTCTCGTTTTTTTTTTTTTTTAATTTTCCAAAAGAAGGAACAGAGAATTGGGCCAGGTGACGGTAGTCCCTCAAAGGCCCAGTCCTCTGTTCTTAACGCTACCTCGCTAATGCGGGAAATGGCGAATAGTTTGAAAGAAAATATATATATATATATATATATATATATATATATATATATATATATATATATATATATATATATATATATATATATATATATATATATATATACATATATACTGAACAAGAGTAGTATTGATAAAAATAAATTCTACTTTTCATAAATATCAAGTTAAACTCAAACCACCGGAAAGATGAGCCAGCACGTCATCCGTGACTCACAGTCACTGCACGTCATCCGTGACACACGGTCACTGCACGTCATCCCTGACTCACAGTCACTGCACGTCATCCGTGACTCACAGTCCCTGCACGTCATCCCTGACTCACCCTCACCACAGGACGGAGGGCAGGGCTTCCCTGAGGCCACTTCGGGAGGACCATTGTAACATACACACAGACAGGCGTCAACATCAGTGAGGGAGGCCCCCAGGTGCTACCATTCACCTGTCGCTTGGTGTAATTACATGGCACTGAGGCAATCATTAGGTGGCATTCAGATATACTCAGAGCAGTTCTCGGGGGTCTCGAAAAGCTGTCCCTTGCTATCCCGCGGTGCTCTCATTCTGTTAACAGTGTTAAACACACACACACACACACACACACACACACACACACACACACACACACACACACACACACACACACGGAAACTAAGACAATGTAGTCTATCAAGTCAACTCATAGGTCAACATTGTCACAAATATGTAGCTAAAATCTAGCAAGGCTTATCAACCATCGCCGCCATCCTTCGCTGTTCCTTTTTCACTCGACGCTTTCCTGGTGAACTACGTATTCTCCGGGTTCTACCAAACCTCTCACCAACCCCATCACGGTGTCCGAGCCTGGTAGCTCCAGTCCCATCAACACAGCCAAACACCCACCCCTCCTCCTCCTCCTCCTCCTCCTTCTCCTCCTCTTCGCCTACTACGATCCTCCTACCTACCTCACCTCCCTCCCCTGGATGGAGTGCATTAACCTAGTCCCAAGACGACACGATGAGATGTTATTGCAGTGTTTGGCCATCAACATCACGTGAGAGAGTGCCTTCATCTAAAGACACAGCTTTCAGCCCTTGAAGGGCTTTCCAAAACCGATTTCCAACTCCCTGGAAGTGGGGGGGAAAAAGTCTTTGTTTCTCTTACCTCACCGCCTGCACACTAGTATTAGGAACACCCACAATACAGGAGTTAAAGTGGAGGAACACCTGAAGCGCTATGGTAACATCAGTGCCAGTGATGTAGTAAAACTTGAGAAACATCTCCAACATCAGTGGCACGGGAAAGAACGGGACCCGCAACAGACACATCAGTGCTTATGGAAGAAACTGAAAGCGCCAGAAACAGAGGAAACTGGGACCAGCAACTGATGGAAGAAACAGAAGCATTGCTTGGAATGCCAGAACACAAGAGGAAACTGAGACCAGCAACTGATGGAAGAAACAGAAGCATTGCTTGGAATGCCAGAACACAAGAGGAAACTGGGACCAGCAACTGATGGAAGAAACAGAAGCATTGCTTGGAATGCCAGAACACAAGAGGAAACTGGGACCAGCAACTGATGGAAGAAACAGAAGCATTGCTTGGAATGCCAGAACACAAGAGGAAACTGGGACCAGCAACTGATGGAAGAAACAGAAGCATTGCTTGGAATGCCAGAACACAAGAGGAAACTGGGACCAGCAACTGATGGAAGAAACAGAAGCATTGCTTGGAATGCCAGAACACAAGAGGAAACTGGGACCAGCAACTGATGGAAGAAACAGAAGCATTGCTTGGAATGCCAGAACACAAGAGGAAACTGGGACCAGCAACTGATGGAAGAAACAGAAGCATTGCTTGGAATGCCAGAACACAAGAGGAAACTGGGACCAGCAACTGATGGAAGAAACAGAAGCATTGCTTGGAATGCCAGAACACAAGAGGAAACTGGGACCAGCAACTGATGGAAGAAACAGAAGCATTGCTTGGAATGCCAGAACACAAGAGGAAACTGGGACCAGCAACTGATGGAAGAAACAGAAGCATTGCTTGGAATGCCAGAACACAAGAGGAAACTGGGACCAGCAACTGATGGAAGAAACAGAAGCATTGCTTGGAATGCCAGAACACAAGAGGAAACTGGGACCAGCAACTGATGGAAGAAACAGAAGCATTGCTTGGAATGCCAGAACACAAGAGGAAACTGGGACCAGCAACTGATGGAAGAAACAGAAGCATTGCTTGGAATGCCAGAACACAAGAGGAAACTGGGACCAGCAACTGATGGAAGAAACAGAAGCATTGCTTGGAATGCCAGAACACAAGAGGAAACTGGGACCAGCAACTGATGGAAGAAACAGAAGCATTGCTTGGAATGCCAGAACACAAGAGGAAACTGGGACCAGCAACTGATGGAAGAAACAGAAGCATTGCTTGGAATGCCAGAACACAAGAGGAAACTGGGACCAGCAACTGATGGAAGAAACAGAAGCATTGCTTGGAATGCCAGAACACAAGAGGAAACTGGGACCAGCAACTGATGGAAGAAACAGAAGCATTGCTTGGAATGCCAGAACACAAGAGGAAACTGGGACCAGCAACTGATGGAAGAAACAGAAGCATTGCTTGGAATGCCAGAACACAAGAGGAAACTGGGACCAGCAACTGATGGAAGAAACAGAAGCATTGCTTGGAATGCCAGAACACAAGAGGAAACTGGGACCAGCAACTGATGGAAGAAACAGAAGCATTGCTTGGAATGCCAGAACACAAGAGGAAACTGGGACCAGCAACTGATGGAAGAAACAGAAGCATTGCTTGGAATGCCAGAACACAAGAGGAAACTGGGACCAGCAACTGATGGAAGAAACAGAAGCATTGCTTGGAATGCCAGAACACAAGAGGAAACTGGGACCAGCAACTGATGGAAGAAACAGAAGCATTGCTTGGAATGCCAGAACACAAGAGGAAACTGGGACCAGCAACTGATGGAAGAAACAGAAGCATTGCTTGGAATGCCAGAACACAAGAGGAAACTGGGACCAGCAACTGATGGAAGAAACAGAAGCATTGCTTGGAATGCCAGAACACAAGAGGAAACTGGGACCAGCAACTGATGGAAGAAACAGAAGCATTGCTTGGAATGCCAGAACACAAGAGGAAACTGGGACCAGCAACTGATGGAAGAAACAGAAGCATTGCTTGGAATGCCAGAACACAAGAGGAAACTGGGACCAGCAACTGATGGAAGAAACAGAAGCATTGCTTGGAATGCCAGAACACAAGAGGAAACTGGGACCAGCAACTGATGGAAGAAACAGAAGCATTGCTTGGAATGCCAGAACACAAGAGGAAACTGGGACCAGCAACTGATGGAAGAAACAGAAGCATTGCTTGGAATGCCAGAACACAAGAGGAAACTGGGACCAGCAACTGATGGAAGAAACAGAAGCATTGCTTGGAATGCCAGAACACAAGAGGAAACTGGGACCAGCAACTGATGGAAGAAACAGAAGCATTGCTTGGAATGCCAGAACACAAGAGGAAACTGGGACCAGCAACTGATGGAAGAAACAGAAGCATTGCTTGGAATGCCAGAACACAAGAGGAAACTGGGACCAGCAACTGATGGAAGAAACAGAAGCATTGCTTGGAATGCCAGAACACAAGAGGAAACTGGGACCAGCAACTGATGGAAGAAACAGAAGCATTGCTTGGAATGCCAGAACACAAGAGGAAACTGGGACCAGCAACTGATGGAAGAAACAGAAGCATTGCTTGGAATGCCAGAACACAAGAGGAAACTGGGACCAGCAACTGATGGAAGAAACAGAAGCATTGCTTGGAATGCCAGAACACAAGAGGAAACTGGGACCAGCAACTGATGGAAGAAACAGAAGCATTGCTTGGATACATTCCAGTCCCTTTGCATCAGGGAACATGGCCTCCATGATCTCCCTCTGCATCAGGGAACATGGCCTCCATGGTCTACCTCTGCATCAGGGAACATGGCCTCCATGATCTCCCTCTGCATCAGGGAACATGGCCTCCATGATCTCCCTCTGCATCAGGGAACATGGCCTCCATGGTCTCCCTCTGCATCAGGGAACATGGCCTCCATGGCCTCCCTCAGCATCAGGGAACATGGCCTCCGAGATCTTTTTCTCCAACAGGCCCAATATGGCCTGCGAGATCTCCCCCTTCCACAGCAGGGCAGTATGGCCCCTCTGCGGTCGTCCCCTGCAACAGGGAATATGGCCTTAGTGGGCTACTTCACCGTGGTATATGTATCGTATACATGTCTCGTTTATGCCATAAAAAAAGGATAGAGTGATGATAAAAGGTAACTATGTATGATTTAAGGTGGTAAAAGATATCGCTGTATGAGTTAGTTTGGTGGGGGTGTGTAAGAAACGCCTATGTATTCTAAGGTCTTAGTTTGGAGGGTGTATGAAACGCCTATGTATTCTAAGGTCTTAGTTTGGAGGGTGTATGAAACGCCTATGTATTCTAAGGTCTTAGTTTGGAGGGTGTATGAAACGCCTATGTATTCTAAGGTCTTAGTTTGGAGGGTGTATGAAACGCCTTATGTATTTAAGGTCTTACTTCAGGGGTGCATGAAAAGGCCTATGTATTCTAGGTCTTTTCGTTGGCCACATTAGCGAAACAGCTGATGGTCATACATTCTGGTACAAAGATGAAACGTGAGGGGGAGGGATGAGTGAGAGATGATGAGGATCGCTGAGTGCTGAGGGAGGGGGGATGAGTAAGTGTGAGAGGGACGGGCAAGAGGATGAATGAGATGAGAGCGATGAGTAAACGGTGGGGAGATGGGTGTGAGAGATGAGAGGGGATAGGTGGGAGGTGAGCGGGAACGAGTCAGAGGTTAGTTAGATGAGTGAGAGGTTTGGGGGTAAGACGAGAAGTAAGAGGGTGAGTAAGAAGTGAGTCAGTTGAGATATTAGGGAGTGGATGAGAGGTGAGCGGGATCGAGGGATGGGTAAGAGGTGTGGAGGATTAGTGAGAGATGAGGGCATAGGTGAGAGGTGAGAGGTATGAATGAGAGGGGTGAGGAGATGAGTGAAGGTGAGAGGGATGAGTGAGAGGTGAAAGGGATGAATAGAAGTTTTGGCCTCATCTGGGACGTCAACTGATATGCTGAAATATTCCCTCATCCTCAACCCTGAATGGAATTCCAATACTTGTCAGTACACAAATAATTAGTCTCCCTTGTATATTCTCCTCAAGTGGAGTGGGACTCTTGCCATAGACTGAGGACGATGTCGATCGATTCCCAAGCCTTTCTCTCACACGCAGATTCCTGCAGCTTATTTCCTACACGATAATATTCCAATCGAAGCTTTCTTAACTGTGGCCGACCCCAATATAGTTACTCAAGTTGAGTATCATCAGCCAAGCATCAGACCAACTCTGTAGTGTCTCGGTCCCCTTGTATGTTCATGCGGTCCTCCTCACTTTTCACTTTCCCTTTATGACTTTTTACGTTTTCTGCAAACATATTCAGGTAGAAGAATTCCACATCTTTTAGTAAGTCATTTACACAGATCTAGAAGAGTAATGGTCCCAGAAAGGAGTCTTGCGGCACTCCACTAGCAACCTAAAGCCAGTTCGAGAAGGCTCGTCTAACATGCGTCCTCTGTTCCCTTCCACTAAGAATAAATGGAAGGCGTCTCTCCCTTGTACGTATGCCTAGTGATCCAGGTTCATATAATCAGCCTCCCTTGGGGCACAGTGGCAAATGCTCTCAGGCAGAACTGATACAAAGCATCCACCCAACCCTCTCTCTTGTATAACACCGACCTCACTCTCTTGCAGAAATTTATCATTCTCATTTCACTCGACCTCCTCTTTTCCCTGAAACCGTGTTTTCTTACGTGATTTTTTTTCCTATGTTATAGGAAGTCATCCATTTCCTTTCTGATTGTCTTTTCCAGTATCTTGTAGACCACACTCGTCAGGGAGACAAGTGTGTAGTTCAAAGCCTCTTCCCAGTCTCCTTTTTCATCGATAGGTATGACGTCTGTCTGTCCATATCTAAGGCCCTTGGCACTTTCCCCTTCTCCAGCGACATCCAGAACAGTTTGTCAAGAGTATCATTTGTGTGTGTGTGTGTGTGTGTGTGTGTGTGTGTGTGTGTGTGTGTGTGTGTGTGTGTGTGTTTTCACACCACAATGTCTATGTGATGTAAGGAAATACTGCCATGATAAGGTGATGGAGGTGTTTGTTTGCTGTGAGTGGGGCGTCTTGTTTACATATAGAGAAAGTTCCCCTCCAGCAGATGAACACCAACCACAATAAACATATTTTTGCGACGGTTTGAACATACGTGATGTCAACTAGTGAAGCAGCCTTGACATGATGCGTAAGAGCCTCAGACCTTATACACAAAGCACCTAGTGTTCCCGTGGCCTTGAAAAATCCGAAGAATTTCTTAAATAATCCGGCAAAAATTCCCTGACGTTCGAGGGAACAGGCTTAATATAATGCATGACTAAATACGCTTTCCATTCCCCCAACATTTACCTAAGTGTCTTAAACTTTAATGGGGATCTTATGATGCAGTTTTACCGGGTTAGTGGTTGACGGAGGAGGGATTTTCCCAACAGACCAAACTTGCCACTATTCTTGAAATTCTAAGAAAAGAGAGTCATCTGCCTTTCTGTCAGAGAGATAGTGTGTGGCCAAGGAAGAATCCTGGGGAGAAAAGGAGTTTTATACACATTGCCTCAGATGCCTCGGTTATCTCCGATGCTTGCAGTAAACTTAGGATGGACTGCAAACCACGAAGAAGCCGACACACAAGAACTGCATGCAGGCCTTTGGGGATAAGGCCGCCAAGACGAATGAAGTTTCAGCTGTTGGTACTGACGTATCTGTCATTCCTTACTCGTTCGTTTTTTTTTTTGGCTTGAACCTCCGCTTCCCTGAAGTCGATCTATGGCTGGGCTTCTCGCCACTGGCATGGAACTCGATCGCTAAAACACCACCACTGAGCAGCATGTTGAGAGAAGGATAGGACAAGCTCCCTTCCTCCCCGTCATGCTTTGTCTGTCCCGGACACAAGTTCTCCTGCAGTCGTCGTCCAGAGGAGCGCAACCGTATACATGAAGGCCATCGCTGCGAGTCTTTCTAGCCTGACCGCCGCCGAGACATGACTGCATTCGTAGCTACTAACTGCTGGGGTCGCATTCCCTAGCAAGCGTCAGCTCACACACTCACGCTGCGAGGTCGCATCCCTCACGGGAGTCTCGCACACACCAGGAGGCCCTGGCGAGCCTCGAACACTGAGGTGTTTCCCTTAATGTGCTTCGTGCCTAGGAGCACACCTCCGTATGGACCTCCACGCACTGGGAGAACTCATTCAATGAGTCTTATTTACGGACAAGGTCCCTCATCATTGAGCCGTCTACACCATGGAATATCCCTAGTGAGCCCCCATATACTCAGAGTGGCTCCCTCAGTAACCACGTAACACATTTCTTGATCTTTCTCTCCTACATCCCTCACCCAGCCACACTCCCTGCATTTAGTTACTGTCGGTTTTGGACGGCCAACACAGTCCTTCTCTCATGAGGCAGGACGATCTCCCGTTGCAAAATTCCTCCCCAGCAATACACACACACACACACACACACACACACACACACACACACCCTGGGCATTACTGCACACAGTAGCCGTACAGTATCTTTTTCCTGGAACACCGCGCCAGACGAACCCGAGCTGAGAGAGAGAGAGAGAGAGAGAGAGAGAGAGCTGCGGCTGGCGCCTCAACTCGTGCCTCGTGTTTACCAACAGTCCCCGTGATTTAATGTCCTCTCCTGTGAGATTTACTGCTCTCTCTCTCTCTCTCTCTCTCTCTCTCTCTCTCTCTCTCTCTCTCTCTCTCTCTCTCTCTCTCACGCTATATTAACCATTTGGGCGAGATGGTACGTACCCTCGCCCACCAAGGCATGATGAAGGCGTGATCCTCGATCTGATCCATAAGGTTCCAAAGGGCGGGTCATCCATCATGGCATGGCCAGGGTCGTATCGTAGTGTTCAAGAGGAGGTCGATGTCTCCCTTACCTTCCTGCAGGATCTCAGTACCTCAGTCATGTGGTTTTATTCCTTCTTCTGGCTCTCTCGTGAGACTGCGATGGCTCCCGTTCAAATCAGTGTCTCCCTCAAGCCATCCTAATGCTTTCCATGAACGATTCAATGCTTCTCACGCAATGTTGGTGTTTTCCTTGCCATTCCATGACTTTCCCGTGTTATTCGCTTCCTTTATTACGTTTATCTTACGTGATCCTGTCCTCCACTAGCTACGTCTACTGTTGATCTGTCTTGTGATACTGTTCCTGCTGTCTAATTCAGTGTCTCGTGATACTAAATGTCTCTCTTGCATTATTAATGTCTCTCGCATCACTAATGTCTACCTCGCATCATCAATGTCTCTCTTGTATGATTTATGTCTCTCTTGCATCATTAATGCCCCTGTTGTATCATTAATTTCTCTCTCGCATCACTAATATCTCTCTCGGACCACTAACCTCTCTCTCTCTCTCTCTCTCTCTCTCTCTCTCTCTCTCTCTCTCTCTCTCTCTCTCTCTCTCTCTCTCTCTCTCTCGCACAATTTCCTATTTTCATCTCTCGCAGGCCTAATGCCTCTCATGCTTTCTCTTAATGCTTCCTGGGTGTGATCTAATGCTTTATCTTTAAGGGGTGGGGATTTGAGAGATTTCTGACTCTTCGTTTTCTGAAATACGAGGTTCATCCATCAAACTAACCTTCTCCACACTTCATCTCTACATAGATTAACCCTATGAGGCATTTCAAAAATACCTTAAAGGGGAGTTCCAACCATTCTACCACAGCCACAGTAATCAAACAAAAGAGAGAATGTTTCTTACCACTTCGTCTGTTTGGAATTGCGTCAGTCTATATGACGACTCGTCTGAAGATCCAGTACTCTATATAGCGATCCATTTGTATATCCAGTGCTCTCCATAACGATACGTCTGGAGATCCAATACTCTATATAACGATCCGTCTGGAGATCCAGTGCTCTATGTCACAATCGGTCTGGATGTCTAAATACCCTATACAATGATTTGTCTAATGATCCGAACCTTTCATGACGATGTGAGGAGGAGGAGAAATAGCATTACTACTTGATCTATGATCTATGCTGATCTAAGACCCTATTCTCGCACCGCAAGGTCTCAAGATGGTCCCATTCTTTGGAGATGGATAATCACCCTCCAGTACACCGTTCTCTCTTGTGGCACATAAGAAATGTTTCCTCCTACCTCGCGTCTGTGCCGCACGACCATCGTTGTCTCTCCTCTTCGATACCTTACTCAAGGTCAGCCATTCAAGTAGCGATGTAGTGGTGTTGCTCCTCCTCGTATCCTCCAGACGACCGTCATACAACTCTGACTTCTACAGTTTCAATTATCTTCTGAATCTGTCCTCAGGTCTTATAGTCTCATGATCCTTCTTAGTCTCTGTTTTGGTCTTATAGTCTCATGATCCTTCTTAGTCTATGATCCTTTTTAGTCAATGTTTTGGTCTTATAGTCTCATGATCCTTCTTAGTCTATGTTTTGGTCTTATAGTCTCATGATCCTTCTTAGTCTATGTTTTGTCTGACCATATGGGTCTGATCTCCGTATAGTATATATATATATATATATATATATATATATATATATATATATATATATATATATATATATATGGAAAATGAGATGGTTTGATGTTTCCTTATTATTTCTGCAGATTTCATCTTAATTTTCACTTATCATTGCTTGAAAAGTCCTTATTATTGTTCCTATGTTGTCCTTCAAGGGAAGCAGGTCACATTATATTTCCTGCGCTTCTTATTTTTCTTCTTTTATTTTTCATCAATCTCATCATGTCGTCTGCCGCATAAAAATATACTTTTTTTTTCTTCTTTTGTTTTCATTTTTCCTTTGTTTTTATTTTTCTTTCTTTCTGCTTTCATTTTTCTTTCTCTCAAGTTTCATGTTTCTTGCCATCAGTCAGTGTCCTGACCCTGGTCTCTCATATAACCCTTACGGCTCAGGCACAAAGCCGGGGTTGTAGTGGGACAGTGTATGATATCACCTGTAAGGGTCAGTTCAAAAGGGAAGTGGTGTCGAGGGTGCGTCTGGCACGGTTTCCCTTGCGTGGTGAACATGATGGTGACGTGTAGTGTGGAGGGAGATCTACAGCGTCCACTAGCGAGCGTTGGCGAGGCTATACGATCAAGAGTGCATCAGAAAAAACATTGAGAATTGAGTTCCGTTCTCTAATACACATCTTGGATGAGCCGTTGCTCGAGCCGCTAGAAGGGAATGATTCGGCCTCGTACAAGGTACTACTCAAACATCTGGAGATCTCATTTCCACCATCTACATCCACAGAGTTGAGTTAAAAGCCATTGGCCCTTCCCTTCCAGTCTATCATCTGTCTATCATTTTCTTCACTCTTTGCTTCTATGTCTCTCCCTTTTACAAGACTGACTGGTGACCCTTGCCTCAGCCCGACGGCGTGACCTTCGGCCTTGCCCTTGGGGACAGGTCAAAGGCAACCAACTCAGAGGAGCTCTCTCTCTCTCTCTCTCTCTCTCTCTCTCTCTCTCTCTCTCTCTCTCTCTCTCTCTCTCTCTCTCTCTCACCTCTTGACAAGTGATTGTTATTTCCATATCTCTCTCTCCCTCTCACAGATATTAATTGGGTTTTCTGCTCCCCGAGAGATGGCTGTACGCATGACCTCCTCTGGCTAAATGACACAACACCTGACAGGCCGCCATTCAAAGCCTCACACAAACCCCATGTGAGCGTCAGGGGCAGGAGGGAGGAAACACTGGCACTGACTTGATTGGGTTGGACTGCTGCCACTGCGGAACTCCACATCCTATGTTCTCTTCTCCCACCCCCCCACGACTACTGTAGTCTGGTGTTCCCTTTTAAGAGCTAGTGGTACCATTACTTCAACAATGAGTGACAATTTCTTCTTCCATCCCTATCCGGGCGTGATGTGGGCGCCAATGCCCACATCAACCATGTCTTTCCCAGAGGTGAGAATATAATATCAGAATGTTTAGTCTTAGCGTCTCTGAGAGTGATCAATGAGAGACTTACTGAGCCACAGATCACCAACCAACCAGGATGTGATAAACGCATGATAACACATGATATATAAAGAAACATCGATTATCAAACTGGACTTCATGTATGGCTGACGAGAAAGAAAGGATAAAAGGTAAATGTAAGGAAGAAGGGCGAAAAAGCCAGGTGTTCACCGGGAATCTTGATCAAAGAGAATCCAGGCTCCTGAAGGAGCTGACTAATCCTATCAAAAGACATGACATCCCGACTCATCCTGGGTTATGTTGTTGAATTATTAACTTCCCAGACGGGCCAGAGACCCAGCAGTCCTCTTTTCATTCTTTTCATAACCTTTTCATAACCTACTTTTTCTGCATCTCTCTATTTCTCCTTCTGTTTCTCTCTCTTTAAGATTTTTGTTGCATGCGATACGATATTTTTTTTTTCTTTCATAGTAGCACCTCTTCCCTGCTCTTTTGTCACAAACTTTACATTTTCTTTTTCTCTCTAATTCACTTACAACCAAATGTTTTTCCCTTACTCTTTCTTCTATGTGTACTGCAATCTCTCTATCTCACTATGACTAATATTTTCTTTGCCACTTTAGCTCTCTCTCTCTCTCTCTCTCTCTCTCTCTCTCTCTCTCTCTCTCTCTCTCTCTCTCTCTCTCTCTCTCTCTCTCTTTCTCTCGTTTCCATACTTGATATCTACCGTCCCTCCTTGACATTCCTCCCTCCCTTCCTCCCTCCATCACATGTCAATATCCTCCACTCCAACTACCCAGACGTCCCCCTTCCCTCCTGCTACCTCCCAGCCGGACTTCTCTGCGACTCAGCCAACAGATCAAAGAAATATTTCCCCAGGGCCCAAGTTTCTGCAATGATTGTCTTTGTTTATCCCTGTCTCTTCCCTGTTACCGAAAACGCATCATGTACTGACACAAACACACACACACATACATATATCCCAGAGGTAGGGGAGCAAAGAATTCTACCTCTGTATTCCGCAAGTGTCGTAGAAGGCGACAAAAGGAAGCGGTGGCGGGGCTGGAAACTCTTTCCTTCTTACATTTCAATTTCTAAATGAGGAAAACAGAAGGAGCCAGGCGGGGAGTGCTTATTCTCCTTGAAGGCTAAGATTAGGGTGGCTGAATGACAAGAGAGGAGAGATAGGAAGTATGTTTGAGGACAGAAACCTGGATGTTCTGGCTCTGAGTGAAACGAAGCTCAAGGGTAAAGGAGAAGAATGGTTTGGAAATGTCTTAGGAGTAAAGTCAAGGGTTGGTGAGAGGGCAAGAACTAAGGAAGGAGTAGCACTTCTTCTAAAGCAGGAGTTGTGGGACTTTATGATGGAGTGTACGGAAATAAAGTTTCGATTGACGTGGGTAAAGCTGAAAGTGGATGGTGAGAGATGGGTGATAAATTATCAGTGCTTATACACCAGGATTGAGAAGAAAGGTCAGGAGAGGCAAGTGTTTTGGGAGCAGCTGAGTGAGTGTGTCAGCAGCTCTGGTGCACGAGACCGGGTATTTGTTGGGTGATTTCAATGCGCAGGTAAGTAATGTGGAAGTTGAGGGTATAATTTTTTCGCATGGGGTATTCCGCGTTATGAATGGAAATGGCGAAGAGCTTGTGGAGTTGTGTGCGTGTAAGGAAAAGGTTGAGTGTATATATCAATAAAAGCAAGGCTATTAGCTTCAGCAGGGTTGAGGGACAAGTTAGTGGGGATGTAAGGTGGAACGGAGAACAACAGGAGGAAGCAAAGTGTTTTAGATATCTGGGAGTGGACTTGGCAGCGAATGGAACCACAGAAGCAGAAGCGAGTCATAGGGTTGGGAAGGGGACAGAGGTTCTGGAAGCAATGAAGAATGTGAGGAAAGAAAGAACTTTAGCTGGGAGAGCTAAAATGGGTATGTTTGAAGAAATAGTAGTTTCAACAACATTTTATGGTTACAAGGAGTGTGGGTTATAGATAGAGTTGTACGGAGGAGGGTAGATATGTAGGAGATAAAATGTTTGAGGACAGTATGTGGTGTGAGGTGGTTGGGTGGAGTAAGAAAAGAAAGGATACCAGAGATGTGTGGAAATAAATAAATAAATAAATAAATATCAATGAATATTGTGTGGCACAAGTACGAAAAACATGTAGAAATTAGATATGTTACCCATTACGATACAGCCGGCTGACGTTTTCTGTGAACAAGGCCATTGCCAGATGTGTACCTCACGTGAACCTTACGGGACACTTGAGAAACTATCGTCACTTCCCGTAAAATTTCACACATGTTCTTAGTGAGTCAACAATAACAAATGAACAGTCCTAGTGTAGGATAATGCAACGATAGTACGATTATCCGCTAAAGGAGAAAACACGTCAATACTGAAGAGTCCAGAAGACATGGATGGATCAGTGTGGTTTGGTGGAGGGTAGGTGGGAGCGGCGGGTTAGTAGACTGTGTGAGGAGGGAAGTGTCTACTCCTCTTGCAGCAACCAGTGTCCCGTGCACTCTGAGGTCACCCCTGGGACAACTCTGTATTTCGTTGAATGGTGTGTGTTAGCTGTTACCAAGTACTTTGTGGTTAACGATATGGAATATAAGTCTTTTTTCAAAGACCGCTGACCAAAGGCGTGGGATGAGGAGAAAGGTGGGATATGTGCGAAGACCAAATGATGTTATCTAACACATTATTGCTCTGTGGCACATCAGTTCTTGTGGGGCACGAGGGAGAGAGAGAGAGAGAGAGAGAGAGAGAGAGAGAGAGAGAGAGAGAGAGAGAGAGAGAGAGAGAGAGAGAGAGAGAGAGAGAGAGAGAGCCACTGCTAGTCATAGGGGTGTGTATTCAACCTTGTATTCATAATGGGCAACATTTACGACACCAAGAAAATCAATCTATTGGTGATAGAAATTAAAAGGGGGTCTCGAGGGGGCTTTTCCCACACAACAACGAAGGTGAGATGAGAACTGACAGAGAGATGAATCGCGTGAAATTCATCGGATGACATCGTAATGGTACCGCCAGGGGGGTCCATAATCATTGTCTAATGTTGCCTACTCGTATCTGCTGGAATTACCCATCAGGCTAGGATGAGCCAGGCTATCTGTAACCTCCCGTGCTCCACGGTCCATGGAGAGATCCTCTAGAAAATTTCAAACTCACTGCGATGAATTATGCTCACTGAGAACTCACATGGATGAGAGCGAGAGAGAGAGAGAGAGAGAGAGAGAGAGAGAGAGAGAGAGAGAAGAGAGAGAGAGAGAGAGAGAGAGAATGGATTCTGAGCTCATGCAAGAACGGGTCAGGTTGGCTCTTGGTCAGAGTGTGAGAGCAGATGTGAGTGGAGAAGGCGGAGGAGGAGGAACACATATTAAGGATCATGCTGTCGAAGTTTGTCGAACCCGGGAGGCTTACACTGTGACCATCCCTATGAGCCCATTGAGTGATTCACTCTCTCGCAAGACTGGAAATACGATGAAAGAGACGAGAACGTCCTCAATAAGACAGCTTCATTTCTCCATAAGGGAGACTATGCCTGTAGGAGCCTAGGCCAACTGGAGCTACATTCCAATAGGGACCGGGTGCACGACCAGGTGTGGACTGTCAGCAGACACTAACTACGTGGGCGTGGAATGGCTACAACGGCAGGCAATGGGGTGGCAAGGCACTTATGGTATACCCGTAAACGTGTCCATGTGGAGAAGCAAGTGAACGGGAGTACTGGCGTCCGGTCACAAGGGGTGAAGAGACAGATAACACGCTGCACCCACCAGGCCAATCCGGAGGTCCCAGCCCGTATATGTGGCCCAGACATTTTCATATTCAGTGGCTCCTACATTTTGCATGATGCCATTTAGCCCCGTCCCTATAAGTTTCTGTGAATCCTGGAATGAAGTGTATGGTGAGTATGCTCCTCCACTCCCCAATGAAAACCATTAACAGCCAAAGGATCCCATTCTACACCAAGCTAAGACCTCTTTCCGTATCCTAAGGTGGCTTGGATACGCTTTCTCCAGGACGATGTTATAGTCGACATGTCCTGTAATAGTGTCCACAGACACTGTCATTCTACCATTACTATACGTGTCTATACTCCGATTCTTCGTCTCCATTCTACCTACCTCAGTTTCGAGAGTCCCGCCGGTCACTGGTGGCAAATGTCCTACCTTGACTGCAATTTGGAGGACGTCCCTTACACATACCATGACATATGTGTCCACAATCTTGGTGAATTTCTCATGTTCAGTAATCAATATTAGTGTGACGCCATTCAAAGCCGTATGACAGCGTCAAATGCCTCTGAAATTTTACAGGGCCTCTCCATGGGCCGTGGAACACGCGGGGGGTATAAAAAGCCTGACTAATCCTATACCTGATGGGTAATTCCAGCCAGCACAAGTGTGCAGCATTACGCCGTGGTTATGGGCCCCCGGGGTACCATTTACGATGTCATCAAATGAATTTTTCCACGATTAAAAGTCCACTCCTGCTACGTTCAGCGGCATTAGATTACAAGTAACACTGGATTATATTACTTTATATATTCATTTCGTATTGGTCTCCACATATTTCCCGCCCCTACCTTTTTCTGGTGTTGCTGTATTATATTACTTTAATTGCAAGCTATTTTTTGGAGTCTCTTTTGCTTACATTCCCCTCCCTTTGTGTGTGTGTGTGTGTGTGTGTGTGTGTGTGTGTGTGTGTGTGTGTGTTAATGGGTTCCGTCTATCCGTGGTCATGCTGTGAGTAAAGAGTCACCTCTGACGAGTTAACGAAAGAGAGTACAGTCTCACAAAAAAAAAGAAAAAGAAAAACTTTTCGGCTCCTCATCCATTCTATGGCATACTTTAGCTTCCATGGTTCCATCCGCTGCTATTTCTACTTCTAGATATCTGACATACTCCAAGTTCTCTCCATTCATTTTCACACTGCAACTAACTTGTCTCTCTCTCTCTCCCTACTAAACTTTCTAACTTTAATTTCATGTACACTGACTTTCAACTTCCTCCTTTCACTTACACTCTCAAATAAAAAAAAATGAAATAGTTTTTGCAGTTCCTCACTCGAATTTGCCACTACAACCGTGTCATCAGCAAATAACTAACTCACCCATCAGTTTCCCTTCTGGCCCTAACTTACTGTGAACCCGCAATCTCTCCAAGACCCTTGCGTCTACCTCCCTAGCCATCGCATCCAAAAACAGATCAAACAACCATGGTGACATCACTCATCTTTGCCACTTGATCCATCTTCATTTAGAACCACCCACTCTCATTTCTTCCTTTCGTCAAGCAGCTTTCCTCCCACACCATATATTCCTAACACCTTCCACAAGGCATCTCTATCAACCCTATCATACGTGCCTCTTCAGAGCCATGAATGCCATTTAAAAATCTCCTACACATCTTACCAGGAATACTCAACTAATCTATGCCTGTGTAATTCAAACGTTCACCTTTGTGACCCTTGCCTTTACACAAGTGACACTACGCAGGTCATCGCCAATCCTCAGACACCTGATCTTGAACACATACCTTCGAAAACGCTTTCCGGAGACGTCGTATCACCACAAAAATCTACTTGCGGATTATGGACAAAAACCTAAGCAAAAGTGTCCTAATTCTAATGGAGATGGAAAACCTTTATATCTTTGCGAAAACAAAATCAAGTGATATGCCTCTTCAACACAGACCTCGGCATTTTGTAGCGAACCTGGCGCGATTAATGTCTCTTAGTCAAAGCGCCAATCCCTCGCCGGGATCGTGATCATGTGTCCAAGCTCGGCCCAATCACACACCGGGATGGTGATCACGTGTCCACGCTCGGCCAATCACACACCGAGATGGTGATCACGTGGCCACGCTCGGCCAATCACCGCTTTACCCCCTTCCTTTAGGGTGGAAGTGCTGGCTCAGTCAGTTTATACCTCTTATGGGAACTTTTAGATGTGCTTCTCTTTTTATTACTCAATTATAAATCGCCTCTACAATGGAATCGAATTCTACCCCGAGCTACTTCACGATCTGGTCCACCATCTGGTATAACTAAACGGTCCAGGAATGTGTTTTAGAGTGGAGAGGAGAACGGGAGCCAATTGTCACAGAATCTTGGCTTGGTGTGGAGCCCAGGGTCACACAAAACGGAGGAGGCGTGGAGGCGAGAAGAAAAAAATCGTCCAGCCATATTTGTGGAAATCGAAGCGTTTACAAGTCTTAGGAATGGATGATATGCACCTGCTTTACCGTGATCTATGGGCGGCCTGGCGACTACAGTCTTCAAACTGCAAATATCTAGAAGCAGGTAGATGTGTGAGTGCGCAACGAAACGAAGCGGTGAGCAGACTAACACAAGAAGAAGAGTGATAACATTAAAGTATTTATTAAGAGACATTGTTCACCGTGTTGCAGTTAGGTAGAAAATGTGTGTTCTAATATTCCACGTTATTCATTGGATTATAAAAGATGTTGGCTTTCAGTGCAGTAAATGATAATAAGAAAAAGAATAGACTCCAACAAAATAAAAACCATATATATATATATATATATATATATATATATATATATATATATATATATATATATATATATATATATTGGAAAGGATCACAATTTTGCGCGTGATCATGTTTTCATCATACTCATCATCATATCAATGCTAAGAAACCTGTATTCATTTACATGTTTCTAAGAATGTATACGACTGAATAACATGAACTATTGAAGATGAAAACTATCAAAGATTCGTAGGAAAAAAAATCCAAAATAGAGATCATAAACCAATGTCATGATGAAGCCAAAAATATAATAATAATAATGATAAAGAGCCGAGAGATGATAACAAGAGACATAGGACATTCCAAACAAAATCCACCGAAATCATTCCAACTCTCAGAAGGCTATCCTCCTGGAAGCTTTCAAATGCAATAACACTAAAAAAAAGCAACTTTATCCAACACGCCCCTAATGATGTGACTGCATGTGTATATAAAATTCCCTGTAAAGTTTGTTGTGATAGGTTTTGCGTGAATCAGACGGGGAGAAAAAGATGGAAATACAGATTAGCCGCTATACATATAGTGACAGGGAGTGGGTGGCACAAAAGTGTTCGATTCCATCATAAAACCCTCTGGACCTACGTGGCGGAGTGCACAGCAGCAGTATAGAGGTCTTCTCCCTACTGGGTGTTGCACGCGTTTCTGAGTAACGTTGAGGAGCCAGTGGAAGAAAGAGACAAGCTCTTGGGTGCAGCTAAGTACATAAGAGCGTCCAGGGTGAAGTTGGGTCGTCCGCAAAGAAGCCATACCACACCTTGGGCTTCGTGTGATGGCTTGGAGGTCGAGGACGAACCTCGTATGGGACTTCCTTCTCGGGGGTAATGACGATCGCTCGTCTAAGACACGTAGGCGGTGAGGAGACTCCACACACACACACACACACACGGGCAACAATGGGGGCTTTCCCAGTAGGAGCACGGGGGAAACACAGAGTATTAAAGAGGCTTATGTATATATTCTGTGAAGTTAATGTGAGGGGCTACGTAAGAGGATTATACTGGCTCCTCCTGCAGGCCTGGTTAGCTTTGGATGCACGCTTACGTATACAAGTAAATAGACTCACAGGAACACACGCATCCATGTAGGAGGTGGCAGGAAGCATCCACTAACGAGGGAGGTGATGCCACCGGGGTATTTGGAGGTTTAATGACGGCGGAGCAGTGGGCCAACAATACAGTGGCTGTTAAGTTCCCCTTCCCTGACTTAGGATGCTGCCTTTTCTTTCTGTTCCACACACACACACACACACACACACACACACACACACACACACACACACACACACACACACGTAGGTTGCTGGCAATCATTCAACACACACACACACACACACACACACACACACACACACACAGAGTTGAAAAATGGGGAATACCTGTAACACACGCAGAGTCTTTTGAAGGTAACAGGGAGGGTGAGGGAACAGAGGCCATTTCTGGAGTTGATCAACAGAGACACAGTATGAAGACTGGTAGAGTGGAAGAGAGACTAGGGACGTGGAAGAGAGAGACTTAGGGACGTGGAAGAGAGACTTAGGGATGTGGAAGAGACTTAGGGACGTGGAAGAAAGAGACTTAGGGACGTGGAAGAGAGACTTAGGGATGTGGAAGAGAGAGACTTAGGGACGTGGAAGAGAGACCTAGGGACGTGGAAGAAAGAGACTTAGGGACGTGGAAGAAAGAGAGACTTAGGAACGTGGAGGAGAGACTTAAGGACGTGGAAGAAAGAGACTTAGGGACGTGGAAGAGAGACTTAGGGATGTGGAAGAGAGAGACTTAGGAACGTGGAGGAGAGACTTAAGGACGTGGAAGAAAGAGACTTAGGGACGTGCAAGAGAGAGACTTAAAGACGTGGAAAAAGACTTACGGACGTGGAAGAGAGAGAGAGAGACTTAGGGACGTGGAAGAGAGAGATATACACAAAGTAAACTAAAGTGATGCTGTAGACAGAATAATATGCTCTGTCATTGAACTATGCGACCTAAATGATGAAATGTTTTAATAAAGACCTGGTTAGCTAAAAGGGACATTTCAGAGCCAGCCAAGAGACAAGGAGACTGACAGATCAACACGCGAGGTTTGTGCCTGAAAAGCGAAGCACCGGAATTAGAAAGATGAGTAAGGCAGGAACTTGATATATATATTCTAACCCATGAGTAAGGCGGACCCATGATTATTTTTCTGACTTGGAAGCAGATCAAACACCAGATAAAGCATTGTGATCGTAGAGAGTAACAATACTCATAACAAGATTACGGGAGGCTATGTGGACTTGCTAGACGCGATTTCTGTGATAAAGGAAAACTGGTCGTTATAATCACGTCGTTAGGGGACGACCAGTCTTTGTTACGTGCCACTGCGGGTTTATATAGCCAGTAGGTGCTACCGCAGGCGAAAAAAAAATAAAAGTTATAAAACAAGATGGAATACAGTCGGGCACTCATCAAACGTGACAGACCGAAGGAAGAGAGGGAGAAACGCAAACAATACAGTCTGAAGAAGAAGGAAGAAAAAGAAATGGAAACACCAAATGAGGCAAGAAGACGGAGCAACCATTCTAAGACTGCAGTCTTAGTGTTAGCCGATGGCAAAGTGAAGGTGGAAGTCGTGTACACAATTGCTGATGGATTAGTCGTATATGGTACAGAGAAGGAGTCTATGGAATGTACATGAGATACTGCACCTGATATTGATATGTGGAACAAAAAAGATGGCACATGAAGCAGTCGAATACGCACTTCTTAGAAATGGTATAGTTCTGATCACGATGGATTTCAGTTATAAATACACAGACCAGGGGAAATCCGGATTTTCATTATGGCTAGGAGCCATGCAACCACATGTTTTTAGAGTCTGTAGTGAAGAACATCCTCTACCAACATGTCAATGACAATGGCAGGATGAGCGAGGCTGGCATACCATCTTTACTAGAGCTCTTCTTCACTCATACCAGCATGAATAGATACACCAACTGGTAAAAGGGATCAAACACTGCTAATGTTTGATCATGCAGTAAAGGGACAAATAAAAAACAGCAGAGAGGAGAGAAGACTTAAAGAGGATAGAGAGTCTTGGAAACTACAAAAACTGGGATGTAGAATTAAGTGTCGTGGTGGAAAGGTTCTATGAAATTTTCAACGGAGTAGGGACATGAGCACCTCTAGCCTTAAATGCAGAGGGAGGACTGGCTCAATAACAGATGCGTTGCGACGAAGGTAGAGACGGAACTCCGGCTAGCCTCCATTTATAAGGTACAAGAGAGCAAGGAACGAAGATAGCAGGAGAAGAAAGGACCAACAGTGAAACTCTGAAAAGAATTTTGTGGACAAAGAGGAAGAAAACCCAAAACTTTTCCATGAATTCATCAGGAGTAATTTGTCAATCAACAAGCTAACAATACGGTTAAAGGCTTTAGAGGGAAGAGAGAATGACGTAAGAATATATGAGGAACTGAAAGACAACTTCAGAAGTGTTTTCACAGTGGAGGACACTATGATCCCAACACTAACAAGATGGAATAGAGACATTAACAGAACAGTAGAGTATTGACCTACGGCTCTGATGAAATTTCACATGTGTTGCTCATGTGTGCAGATACAACCGAAAGACCTTTTAAAATATCGCTCGAAGAAGTCGCTGAAGCGAGAGATAGTACCTGTGGAGTGGAACTAGACGAATGCCAAATATATCAACAAGAAAGGAGGCTGAGAAAAGGTGCTAAGCTACACATCTGTGAGGTACTGGGAAAAAAAAGATACTTAGAAAGTAAACAAATGACTTCCTACACAGGAGAATGTTCCTAGATACGAGACACCGCTGCCTCAGAGGAAGGAGGTCATACGGACCGAAGAACTCAAGGAAGGAATTCTTGAAGGATTTCTGGTTATGATCAAGACGTCAGGGTACAACCAGTTGTGGTTACGTTTCATTACGAGTGATTTAGCCCAGAGGTACTTAGGGCAGACTAACCCGAGAGTATAACATGAAAATTAAGCAAGAAAACTTGTTAGAAAACAGACGAAACGAAGTACCTTGATGGTATAACAGTGGTAGATGAATGAGAAAATTGTCAATGTAGAAAGCATAAAAAAAAGAAGTCTAAACACTTGTATGATAATTGAGGGTGTTCAAGAGATGAGCCACACCAACGTAAATCTCCCTTTCGGTCAAGTCCAATAGGTTTTCAAGAGATGGAGCCACACGAACGTAAATCTCCCTTTCTGTATAAACTCCAATACATAATTACAAACACACTCACTAACTGGTCTTCTGACTCCATTTCTCAAGAGAATCTGATTGCATTCTTTACCACTGACGCATGAGCTTAACCGTGAGAACTCTGGAAGCAGCGGAGAGTGAAAAGAATCGACATGAAATTCTGCTTAGTTTTGTTATTTTCTTTTTTAAAGACGTTACTGAAAACTGACACAACTATTTAGAATTTGCTCAGAACTACACTAAGCTAGAATTCTACGCAGGAATAGATTCAGCCACGGTAAATCATGATGACCATACGGTTGTGGCTACATCTGTACGATGAAGGTTTCGTGAGAGGAGACCCGATGATTCTACAGTGGAAAGACAGACTGATCGGGAGGAATTAAGAGACGAATCACTCATCACGACAAAGAGGTTCATAGATAGACTTTACGTGAGGACAAGGGACGTGAGGACAATGAGGGAAATGAAAGCCGCTCTGGGAGAAGGGAAAAACACTCCTCTGCACCAAGACAAGAGAGTGAGGGGGAAATTACCAAGACAAGAGTGTGGGGGGGAAATTACCAAGACGAGAGTGTGGGGGGGAAATTACCAAGACAAGAGTGTGAGGGGAAATTACCAAGACAAGAGTGTGGGGGAAAATTACCAAGACAAGAGTGTGGGGGGGAAATTACCAAGACAAGAGTGTGGGGGAAATTACCCAGCAAGAGTGTGAGGGGAAATCATTCTCAATAACTGCGAAAAAGGATCAAATGTCACTACACGTACAAGAAGAAGTCAAGAAACTAAGATAATTAAACCAAAGATCATGTAAACCATCAGCGAATAGATAGGGAAATTAGTGAACCGAAAACACAAGTCACACAACACGGAAACAAACTCACAGAGACTGAAGGAATTCAAAAGCAAAAAATAGCCATTGGAAAGACGGTGTACCTAGTAGAGTGCATTAGAAGCAGGGCCAAGTGGATTTTCTTAACATACTCATAAGATAAATTAGCGAAAGGAAATGTCCATAACACAAACTTTAGGGACTGGTAGAGACAGAGGACGAGAGAAGAACAGGAGGCATAAATGTGGGGCTGAGGAACGAAAACGCAGGCGCTACGAACGGACAAAAAAGAACCACAGAACCAGGGGAACACAGGAACTGTGAGGGAGGGAAGGGATGAGGAACGAAACTGCAAGATAAAAATAGCCGCAGCAAACAACCACAGGACCCTGGGAACACCAGAAACAGACATGGTAATCTACTAAGTGAAGCTACACACACACACACACACACACACACACACACACACACACACACACACACACACACACACACAGAGAGAGAGAGAGAGAGAGAGAGAGAGAGAGAGAGAGAGAGAGAGAGAGAGAGAGAGAGAGAGAGAGAGAGAGAGAGAGAGAGAGAGAGAGAGACAGACAGAGAGAGAGAGAGAGACAGAGACAGAGAGAGACAGAGACAGAGAGAGACAGAGAGAGAGACAGAGAGACACAGAGAGAGAGACACAGAGAGAGACAGAGAGAGAGACAGAGAGAGACAGAGACAGAGAGAGACAGAGAGAGAGACAGAGAGAGAGACAGAGAGAGACACAGAGAGAGAGACACAGAGAGAGAGAGAGAGAGACACAGAGAGAGAGAGAGAGAGAGAGAGAGAGAGAGAGAGAGAGAGAGAGAGAGAGAGACAGAGACAGAGACAGAGACAGTGACAGTTTGTACCATGGAAAGTTTACACAAATGCCGGGTACTGAGGGATCGATACATGTCGGCGGAAATGGAAGTTTAGAAACGAGAAGAAAACAAAAAGGAAACGGACATGGATGGTGGAAGTTGATTAGTTGATCAACAAGTGCAGAACATGGCTGGGAAGCTGGGTGGAACCGAGGCTCAGAATGGGAGTAAGGAGGGAGGGAGACAGACGTAAGATGAGGATCTCTGGGGTGGATGTCGACCTTAATCCAACATAAGACAGGAGAGGGTAGAGACAGTGGAAATACTGACTCAAGACTACGGAAGGCTTATTGGCACGACAAATATAATGTCTGAAGCAAAAACATTGCGGTAATAAAACACGTACGTTATGGATGCTGCAAGTTAATCATTCGCCAAAGTAATTTGATTAACAAAAACAAATATTCTATGATAAAAGGAAGGAACAGTTTACGAGGGTGTTTGGAAGCACCAAGACACGTAATCCTCAGTTATAATCAAGGTTTAATATAAAAGGATTCCAGTTATAAGAAAATGGACTGATAAAATTTGGTATATTTTCATGGATTATATATATATATATATATATATATATATATATATATATATATATATATATATATATATATAAATTATCCCTGGGGACAGGGGAGAAAGAATACTTCCCACGTATTCCCTGCGTGTCGAAGAAGGCGACTAAAAGGGGAGGGAGCGGGGGGCTGGAAATCCTCCCCTCTCGTTTTTTATCTTTCCAAAAGAAGGAACAGAGAAGGGGGCCAGGTGAGGATATTCCCTCAAAGGCCCAGTCCTCTGTTCTTAACGCTACCTCGCTAACTCGGGAAATGGCGAATAGTTTGAAAGAAAAGAATGTATATAATATATAATGTTTCAAACATTGCATGATTGATGGAGATAGTCAAAGAGATGTGGCCCCACGAGTGGGAGAACTCTCTCCCCGCACTGCATAAAGAGGCGATTACAATCATTTTGAAATGCATACAAAGATATCCATAAATGTATACTCAACGAACTCACGTCGATCCAAACTCATATTTCTGACACACATGCATAATGAAAAATAATATTGCAATATACACAGGCATAGGCATGTAATGTATATTCATACATATACATACAAACGTTGTGTCATATACATGTATGCACACGCGGAGAAAGATAAACAGACATCATGTGATAGAAGGGATAACATCATGACGCAATGCCGACCCTCATTCCTCCCTGTCCACCCGTCTATGACAAACCACCTTCCACAAAGACCTTGGTTCCTGATGTGGTTGGGTCCGTTAGACGGTGGTGCTCTTGTACGATTATTTTCCACTGGTGATAACTTTTCTATTTCTATTCTCAAAGTAAAATTATCACTCGATGATTATATCTGCTGCCACATGGGTGTAAATAGCCACAATATATATATATATATATATATATATATATATATATATATATATATATATATATATATATATATATATATCTTTTCTTTCTTTTTAAACTATTCGCCATTTCCCGCGTTAGCGAGGTAGCGTTAAGAACAGAGGACTGGGCCTTTGTGGAATATCCTCACCTGGCCCCCTCTCTGTTCCTTCTTTTGGAAAATGTCACTAATGTGAATACGAAATGAATAACTTAATAACTTAATGGACGATAAGAAGAACACTCAACACAGGGGGATATAAAAGATGTGTAGATGGTACACTTTCGAATATTTCCGATCACCAACGAGAGGATCTGAGCCACTGTCGTTCAGAGAGAAGCAGGTCCTTGCGTTGTTAACGCCTGTGACACTCAAGTGTATTGAGGGAGGTTAAGTCAAGGGAGAGAGGGAGATGGCTGCACCGTGTTCCCCTGGGCAGAGATACGCTCGCAAAATGTTAGGTCAAGGTTGGCTTTTCTGAGACGAGGAAAATACTCCACACACGACTCTTCACAAAGGCCACCGCAGATGGCCGGCAGATAAGACTTGATGCATCAGTCCTGAAGTGTCTGTCTCAGCAGCCTTCGATTCCCTGATGCGGCCCGAGACAACTTCAGTGAAGAACTGAAACATGTCACTCCAGAAGTCTCTCTCTTTGGGTGGGGTTGGGGGGGGTGCTGATAGGATCGGACATTCACAGCGTCTTCAGTGGCCGAGGTCGTGTTAAAACCTCAACCTCAAGGGGAGGAGCGGTGGAGGAGGAGGCGGAGGCGCCCCTGCCAGATGTGATGATTGGAAAGCATAATACTAAGAAGGCGACGTGCCTCAGGGACTGTACCAACAACCAGTGACTTTAGGATCACCGTTTCCTTTTCCGGGTTTACATATATAACGCAAGACGACACGGACACACTCATGCCTCAGACACTGCCACCTCACTGAGGAGTTACTTACGATGCTGGAAAGAAGTGAGGTGTACAGAGACAACTTGAGTACTCAACTATATCGTAGCGGGTTATCATTTTGAAGCCATCTAGAATATCCTAGGAAGGAAAGGATAACTAGAGAGTGTATGTTGCTCAACGTGAAGCTGATGGTATATAAAATAACACCGCCCCAGCGAGTCGATAAAAGACACAGTTGACCATTTCACCCTTTGTCTTTGAGAACAATGAAGCTGACTAGAGGAACTGTAGGGCTTTTTATGTAGTCTGAAGCCATACCCAGCCTGGAACCTAAAGCACAGAACACACGAGACCGGTTTGATAAAAATGATGGTGAGATACAACACCGCTCCAAGCCAAACAATATATAGTGAACGACAATATAAAAGAAACCATCGCTACCTTTGGGTTTGATGATATTCGAAAGGAAAAAAAAAAAAATCGTTTTTTACGTTGGAGGCTCCAGTCACGGACAGAAAGTCCACGTCAAGGCCGGGCCTTAATTGAAACATAGAGAGGTTAATGAAAGGGGGGGAAGGAAGAGACAAGTTAAAGTATTTCCGAATTTTCAAGGAAGTGAAAAACCTGTCCTTTGAAATGTGCTAAGTCATAACTATTGGGAAAGATATGGAAAGGTAAAGATTTCCAAAGCTCCGAGGTGTAGGGAAAGAAAGAGTTATTAAAACGGCCTACTCTTGAGTTGCCAACGTTTACACACTGATCATGTGACAGCAGCTTGCCGAGTATTCCGTGGTCTAGCCAGTGGTGGTGGCACACCAGCAACCAGCGCGCAGCGTCAAAAACCAAAGTAATACTTAACAGAAGAAGGAAAGTGAACCAACATTGCGGCTCACGGCAAGCGGGTTAAAGTTTTCAAGCTAGCCTGGGAAACTTTACGTAGTTCGTACCGCTTTCGACTCAACTCTGTCATGTTAGGATGCAGAGCTAGAACCGACCCCAGATGTCAGAGCAATACAACTATGCAAGGACGGATTAAAATCCTTTGTATAAACAAGACAACTGTTGAGAAGCAAAGAACTTTCGCCATCAACATACCTCCCATTGTTTTAATATGACTCTTACGTCGGATTATTCTTTCTCCTTCATATGCAATGTCGAATCCATTTCTTACACCATCTTCTTTGGTTTAGGTCTTTGAAATCATACGCAAAATTATTTCTTCAGGTCTTTGAAATCACGCGCAAAATTATTTCTTTAGGTCTTTGAAATCATACGCAAAATTATTTCTTTACTGAAACGGTAAAAATGAACGAAAAGAAAATGTGTAATGCTCTACATTTATTGTAGGAGAAGAACTACGGGAAGCGAAAGAAATGAATTGCCCATTCACCAAATATCACCCGTGTGGTTTATGAAAGAACCGTTCGCACACTCGGCCACAGTTAACACTCTTTAACGGGTCATAGTGTGTATACATATATATAAAACTCTCATCACTTGTCTCTTCTTTGTTGCCGTTATCATCACCACCTCAGTCCTCCAGCCCTCTCACACGCTGACCACCCCCTCCCCACCCCCAAACCCCACGTCCTCTCACCCACTCTCCCTAAATCCTCTCCTGACTCTTTTATACTTCTCTCTTCCATTCTCACCAAAGACATTTTGAATCTTTCCACATAGATTTTTTTCCCTATCTTTCTTACACCTCTCTCTCTCTCTCTCTCTCTCTCTCTCTCTCTCTCTCTCTCTCTCTCTCTCTCTCTCTCTCTCTCGCCTGCTTCTGAAGACTGCCCGCCCAAACTGGTTACCTGGAAAAGGATTTGAAAAATGGTATAAGTTTTGATGGCCGAGGGGGGATGTGGAAACTCTCTGAACTTTTATTTTTTCGCCAAAATACTTAGAGGTACTTTAGGTTTTTCCCTATTTTTTTGCAAAATATATATATATATATATATATATATATATATATATATATATATATATATATATATATATATATATATATATACTTTTTTTTATTTATTTTGCTTTGTCGCTGTCTCCCGTGTTAGCGAGGTAGCATAAGGAAACAGACGAAAGAATGGCCCAACCCACCCACATACACATGTATATACATACACGTCCACACAAGCAAATATACATACCTATACATCTCAACGTAAACATATATACACAAACAGACAGACATATATA